>NW_027286069.1:63560512-63575512 GCF_022747635.1 Hetaerina americana
GGGACGAGGGGTTTAAAAAAAATAAGGATGGTCCAGAAAAATGATGAGGGGGTGGAAAGGAGAGAGGGGGAGAAATAAAAAATTGCGGAAATTGTGGAAAAGGCGGAGAGGTGGTTTGGGTGGGTGCGGAGAGACGGGGTCGGAGGGGCCGTGTGCCGTGAGCAAGGTTCAGGGAGGGAGGGAGTTTGTGGAGAGGAAACAAGGGAGGAAGACGGGGACTTGGCGAGGGAGGGGGGGGTCGGCGCGGACGAATTCCAAACGAGGCTGTGATGCTATTGGGGTGCCCCACGTGCTCAGGCGGAATTGACCACGGTGAAAGTCGGCGGGCTTCGAACGATGTATGGTGCCAAATTGCTGGGCATTCGAATATGCACGCATCTGTCATTCACCTGATATGAAGCTCGCTTTAAGTTTGCTATGAAGAATTAATGATTCGGAAACTCGGTTTTTGAGATAGGAGGATAACCGTAGACTGGAGAATTTTGAGATGCAAATGAGAGGAAGATTGGGGAAAATAAAATTAATTGAAGAGAAAAAAACGAATTTATGTGCATGGTAAAGGAAGAGATAAGGATGTTGGGAGAAATTCGACGAAGGCACGATAAGTGGAAGCAGGAGATATTTAGAGACAATTTATTTATATATTTAAAGTCATCATTGGGGCGAGATTGAGACTATACTCGTAGAGTCCCTTCTTCCAATTAACTCCTCTACCTAACATTGAAGACAATTACAAACACCCACGCCTTAGGGGCAGTAAAACCCACCTAGGAGGTAATCGAACCCGCAACCACTGGCCTGGAAGGCCAGAAGGCGAGAACATTGTCCCGCCGCCAACGGAGTTGGTTGGTAATGGGATGCTGAAAGCGGTAATAAATGAGGGAATTTGGAGAAAATTAAGCAGAGGAAGGAAAAGAATAGGTATTTTGGTTGAAATGAAGGGAGGTATTAAGTATACAGAATTAAAAAACAAATGATCGTCACATGTGGTGTGGAGTTTACGGATATTTTATACATAGAGCATAGAAGTATAGCATTGTGTAGTGCCTGAGACAATTGGAAACATACCATACCCGAAAACTACCGCTACAAATGACAGTTTATCATATTAGCATAGGTGTGATTGATGGCAGTAAATATTAAATACGCATAACATGGGAGGAAAAAATACCCTCGATGTCCACGCAGTTAAACCGCAATGCCTGAAATGCAATGAAGACACACCTTGATTTTTGCATAAGGTAACTGAATGCGAAAAGAAACCTTAATCCATCAAATCCTCCAAGAGTGCCAAACATGAATGCGTCAATACACGAATCTCCGGTATAATTAATTTCCATTTATAAATTTTAAGAAGGCAGAAGGGTGCACGATTGGCGGGGGTCTTGATTAACAGTGGCGATTTCTGCTGATTTTCTCTCACACTTTTACGATCGACCCTACTCCAAACACCGGAAACGGATTTCCAGTTCGCCATATTCATGGCGTTCCTGCATTATATTAACAAGCATTCATCCGTTCAGCGACCGACGCTGTGTCTGTTCGCTCATGTTTTTAAAAAATATTCATCCGTGATTAAAAAATCCACGAGTATCACGTTCGATTATTCTCTGAAGCAATCGACTGAATGAATCTATTGTCGATGTAAAGCCGGTACAGCATTGACCCTCCGGTATCAATATGAGCTTTGCATCACCAAAGGGATGACCACTCTTCCGTAAGTACCTTTGCATACAGGCAAATTCATTGAATTTCCCTGGTATTCTCGAACAGGCACTATAGTTTTACGTACTCGTATTGAAGTACCAAAATTGAATTTACAACTACCTAATATGTAAACCAATTTTGGGACACGTTAATGTCAATGAAATACCAGAGAGGATTTTGCACAATTTTAAAACTCCACAGGATAAAGAAAACACGAGACTACCGGATGAGTGAGAGGAAAGTACGCTGGAAAATTCATTTGCCTGAGTTCATGTTTTGACGGAAGTGTTTCTGCGGTCAGGATCCGGATCATCGCGAGTGAAAATGAAATGATGAAGCACACAATCCGTGTTATGATAGACCTACGTCAGCGAAGCTGCAGATTAAAAAGCTAAATGTCCAAAAACAGAGACACAAACCCAAACACAGAGACGCACTTCACACGTCCGGGCAGCGTTGGAAGGCAGCACACAAAATGGGACGTGCGAAACTGTGGAAGTTAGGAGCACAAGTGGAGGAAGCGGAATGGGAGTGGGACGAGCTAAACGTGCGGGGCGTGGGGGCCGAGGGGGGGGGGCGAACTACCGGCTGGGGGGAGAGGGAAGGAGTGCACCGACACGGGTTCGAATGAGTGTGAGAGGGAGTGCGGTTTGAGTTTAGAGATGAATGGAGGCGCGGACAAGGGGGAGGGAGGAGGGACAGCAGAAGCGACGGAATGAAGCGAAATCCAGCAGATGAGCAAAATGAAATCGACTATCATCATTATGATCATCATCACAACCACCTTACGCAGGCGAGAGTTCTTTTTTTATTATTTGACGGTCAAACCATTTCCCGCCCTAGTAATAGCCCGTTGAAAAAGGTTTCGCTCGGCTGAACACATGGGGTTCGGGGATGGATGAAGGGCCATTCCCACTTCCATCCCAACCATGTTCATTTTTTGATAATATAATATTCCTGTGTTCCCTCCTATCGAAATGACATCCGACGAGCAATTAAATGGATAGAGGAAGAGACTGATGTGCAACTGCAAACATAAGGGGAGTAAATTTCACTTAGAATGGCCTGGGCAATAGAGATTATTTTGTATGCATATGATAAAGAATTAAAAGGTTATGCCTGGATACTATTTTAATAACGAATTAAATTAATGAGCGACGGTCATTATCAAAGAAATTCCCATTTAAATTTCGACTTTAAACTACCGTAAAGATCTGCAGCAATTTCAAACTGATCTGAAAAAAACTCATCCTAAATGTGACGCATTATTTTTGCACATCAAGTCTTGCGGTATAGAATACTTATATAAAAGTGAATCTTCATCTATAACAGCGGGAGCTAGGGCCTTAGCAGGCTCTGGAACCTAGATCCAAACCGGGCTAAAACTTAGTATTTTATCGTTTTCACATCCCCCAATTTCTATCGCCATTTGTTTTTAGAACATTGGAGACGTAAAAGGGGATGTACCTACCCTATTTGGATAACTGTCTCTCTATCAGCCGACAGACTGTGCACAGAATTTCTTTTGGTTCCTTTTATGATGCAAACGCTTCCAGGAAATAATGCCAACGAGTAGCTAAATAATGGTATGCATGTGGAAAGAAATTCGCACAACACCTCTTCCTCATGATAGTTAGGGAAAAGCTCGAAAATACGAGTATATGATTATATTGCATGTGACTGTTTAATCAAAAGGATCATTAATTAGTTCTTTAAATTGTGCTAACCAATAGTATTTCCATACATCATTACTAAAAAAAGAAAAATTCTACATTTAACACAGTTTCATTCTTTCCGTTTCATGTTCGGTTGCTTCCCATTTACAAGCTTTCTGTGCGGCTATTAAAAAATCGAGTCGATCCGAATGTTAGGCAAAAAACTGAACATATCCTGGAAAAGGGAGTAAAACGTGGCCCTCGAAAATTTGGAATGTTAAATTTGTATTTTTACACATGGATAAGGTTACCTCATAAGGGCTCATAATTACCCAATTAACGACAACCGAATACGTAAACGCGACGGCATCTGTACTACTTTCAGCAAAATGACAAAACTGCCCTTTCTTCAAAATTATGCGCATATTTCCCACGCTTATGCGAAAAAAAATCCACCTGCTAAATATTCATGCGACAGCGGGAAAGCGTCGAAATTTAATATTTCGCATTGCCCCCCCCCCCCCCAGATTTTATTAACTCCTCAACGCGGCGGGCGTCAACGCTATGGGCTGGGTCCGTGTAATTGCAGGGTGGGTGGAAAACTTCTGACGCATGAGTATGGGACCGCAAAATCATAACGACATTGAATTTTTTTTTCCACTCTTACCCTCTGTGCATGCGCGGTCACTCGACTGTTGGCGCTGATGAAATTCAATTGCCGCGTCGGCCGTGACGACGAAACAAACACGTCCCGCTTGAAAGCCGGAAACTTGAAGTGGTCAGGAAGGAGGGCCCAGCCAGTGAACGAACTGGTATCAAATCTGTCATTTCCGCTTCACCGCTGACGCCATTGACGGCGTCTCGGACACACAATCCCTCCGCTAGTTGATAACACTCACTCTGCTTTCACCACCCCACGGATGCACGCGTGATTAAATACTTCCATAGGCGAGTCGAGTAACACCAAAATGGTTTCATCAATATCACTGCGTGGGAATAAAAACCAGTGGCTCGCAATCCTATCATCTCCATGGCCATATTAAATATTTCTTAACACCCCCCCTTTAATAGCCTGAAATGAAGTTGAATCCATTTAGCAGTTTAGCAGGTAGGGAAGGGGGATGCGAATCGATTCGCCGACGACCACCAACCCGCCGCTCACTAGATCCCAGTAGCATCCCTCAAATTTAGTGGCAAACCAAAACAAATCGGTTGTGAGTCAGGGGCCCCATCACAAATAGAAACTCTGTCACTAATCCTACTTTAGAGTTACTTTTTTTGAAAATTAATTCCACGCCTACATGTTTGAGTTCATGGACTCGAGTAATAATAAATTCTTTCGAGGCATTTTTGCAATTCGCACTAAATGCCTATTTAATTTTACCACCCTTTCAAGGTCTGGGGAAACTGGTGGGCTTGGTAAGGGGAATGATAAGGAACGTATATCCCAACTTTGTCGAGGTCGAAAAAGATTAGGAGTTCAGTGGATCGATAGGAGCAAAATCAGAAAAGAAAATCATGGACAGATCGAAACCAATTTCATACCCATTGAAAACCCTGGGTTTAAAAATGTAAGCATATGCTGAAAACCTTTTACTTGCTCACATATATCAAATTAGAGAATCATTCTTTGTTCACATTCTGAGACCTCGAAGAGTATGACAAATAATAAAATATCATACTTTCAATTTGAGTGCTTAATAATGAACCTTTGACATCAGAGAAGAAAACACAGGGACAAGGTAAAATTCCAAGGATGTAGTTTCAAATAAGACTGTTACTCCTAAATGTATTTGCAAGCGTAACACACAATAATTACTTTCCCCGTACTTCCATAACAATTGAGAGAATATCAAATGTCCAATACCACATTATGAGTAGAAGCACATTTTATAGGTTATTTGCACGAACTATGACCCTTAATATCTGAAGCATCCATGTAAGGAATAGGTAGTAATAGAATAATCTCTCAACAAAAATAATTACGACTCCAATACCAGGTATTATATTTCAACGTAGCATTATATGATGTGCTCGGAGCACTTTTCAATTGCTATCAAAATTAAACACACCATTGGGTACATAGCGATGATGTTGACCAAACTTAAATGTGTCACCTATATTAAACAAAGGTGGGCAGAAAAGTATTATATCCATTGGATACGACACAAATCAAATAAAACAAAATTTTTACGAGAAGCTACTTGATATAGTTTGGATGACTTAAAATTAACAGTTTCAGGTTTAACTTAGTGAAATTCCTTCATGATGAGGGTAAAAATAAGAGAAACTTTACACTACCACATACTTATAATGTTCTATGACCATGGTTTCGATGCTGCGCATCATCATCACCCGGTAATGATGCGCAGCATCGAAACCATGGTCGTAGAGCATTAAAAGTGTGTGCAAGTGTAAAGTTTCTCTTAATTTTTACCCTCATCTTTAAAGGGCTTACTTTAGATTTACAGCAAATAAAACTGTCCTTGAATGAACACGGTAGATGATATAGCATTTATCGAGGCAACCATGCTAAGTGGTAGTAAATTAATTCATAATTACAAAAACGTAATTTTGAATAGGAAGTATGCAAATCTCTAGACCACTACATCAGTGAGGGAGCAAAAGTACAGCGTATCAGACAGCGAAGAGATGGCTTGCGTAAATTAAACGGAGTAAGTGCGTGCATTGGTTTCTTGGTGAATAAAACTGCCTTAAATTTTATGCATGATACTAACTTTGGGATTAATTCCAATGCTACTTTCTCGACCAAGAGTACTCTGTATAATTAGAATATAATTTTGAGAAATAAATTATGAAAAGCAGTAGCGGGGAGAAAATTAATACGAAAATACGATACAGGTGGATAATTAGATCGAAAATCCCGACCAGAAAACATCATTTTGTTTATAGGCCGCGGGAGAATATTAACCCACCAGCCACGCCGAAATTATCGCTCCAAATAGCCTTTTTAAATGATCAATAAACGCTGGAAAGTGAATGATTTTATATATTTTTTCACCCAACTCCACCACAATCAATTTTACTCAATTATTCAATAGGAAAAAACACATACTCCGAATGAATTACACGCAAAGTTCCCATAACATACCATTGAAAAACTTCAGGAATAGACGACGCAGTATAAGGTTAAATCATACAGTATTTTTAATAGAGCACCGAAGAAATGTTTTCATTACTTTTATTATATAAAATAACCAAGCATGACATGCGAAACAAAGGGCGGGGACTTCAGGGGATAATTTATTGCTCCCACTACTCAACGTTGACT
Organism: Hetaerina americana; assembly: GCF_022747635.1. Classification (NCBI taxonomy): domain Eukaryota; kingdom Metazoa; phylum Arthropoda; class Insecta; order Odonata; family Calopterygidae; genus Hetaerina; species Hetaerina americana. The sequence goes on from NW_027286069.1 coordinate 63,567,167, forward strand.
AAAAAATGAAGGTGATATAGCCGCGGTGTAAAATAAAAGCTTCATCCATTAAAGAAATGCCGAGCGCTTTATTACACGGAAGATATCTTAATCGGCGGACGCCCGGCCCCAAATCCATTAGCGAATGCAGCACAGGAACAATGACGGACATGAAATGCAAGCACTCTCATAAAGAGAGATCTGGAGCAGAGCTGAACAGGAGCGCGCCATTAAAATTAGTTCCATAACATGGAAAAATGTAAGCGAGGAAAATCTCCGCCGAAAAATTGTTCGTCATTTTTTCATAAAAATACCAGCCGTTTATCTTCAACTTCTCGGAAGGTTTTCTATTTGCACTTTTTGAAAACAAAGAGAAAAATAAAGAGATGTCCCTTGTGTCAAAATTATTCATCGTTGGATCTGCACAATTAAAAAAAAATAAAGGAGTCGCAAGGAATGCGTAGCCGCAAAATTTGAAAGGCAAAATATGGAAGGCTATAAAAGTAATAGAAGTATAGCTAAAACATTCTCATCCCTAAATATTCCCGGAGCAGTAGTTTCATCGGTGATCAAGCAAGTGGATGATACAGCTGCTTATTTAAGCTGCATAAAGCTGCTGTGCATTTAAGTATTTACACTAAGTGATCTGAGTCAGAAATAATTTCGGAAGGACTACATATTTACTCAAAAGCTATAAAATCTATGAGCGTGACAAGAAACAAATAAAATGAATTTAATTATCCTTGCTCGACTAAAAACATAAAAAATGAAAAACACAGTATTTTGCATTTTACTAAATTGAAACATATACAGACGAAATGGATGTTGAAGCAAGAACTGGCAAGTAATCACTCCAATTTTAGTATCCCCTAACAACACCAACTTGAATTTCAATGACACTTGATAGTATTAATTATGACATCATATTCCGTTCCTCTATAGAAATATAAAGACTTGAAACAATTAAGGAGATAAGTTCGGTAAATAAAAATGCTCAATATATTATGTGCCATACACCAACAGGGAGGCTTACTAAAAGATGGAATTCGTTATGGACACTCGAAAGATACATTTTCACTCGTGCTTGAGAGTTTTCTTGAACGTCATCTAGCTGCAGGCATCTTACTAAACCTATGCTTGAGTAAATTAGGACTTCAATACGACAGCCCAAAATAGGAAGTTCCGTTTACCTTTAAATATTTTACAACAATCTAAGCACAGGAACAGATAAACTACAATTTTTTTCAGGAAGCAGGTTATTGAAGTAGTTAGCTTAATAGAAGCGAAGTTATTTATGGATTCATCACAACGTATTCTCATCGGCAAAAGTAACAGAAATTAGGAGAAGACGAAAAAAGTTTGCGGTGAACAAAGGAAAATGAAAATAAAGTCATATTATTCGTTTCGATTTCCCCGATATTTTTTCCACAGACTGCGCTGCATCAAATAATGCTCTCAGACATCTATGGACGTCATTAGAGCACGTTCCACTCCCGTTTGAGGTACTGCAACAATGGACGGAGAGAAGACGGAGACAGTATGTGCAGATACGAGTAGTATTGAGATCCGAATTAGATCTCCTTCATCCCTTTCCACAACCCAGATAAAACCTTAAATACGGTTTAACTGTTTCCAAAACACTTGCTCCAACAGAGGTTAAACGCGGCTACCTTTTGGGATAATAAGCTCCTGGAGAACTGGTGGAACACTGATGGTGGCAAGTGAAGGGGCAAGGGAGGAGTAAGGGAGAGGTGGAGGGGCTATGCTAATTCTGGCGTGGAGTAAGAGTGCGACGGTGAACGAAAGAGCAGGAGACGATGTGAATGTGCATCCGAATACGGAATTTGCACTCCCTTGCGAGGCAACGGGACGGCCTCGGCATTTCACGTCAATAACTCCGCTTTCCCACGGAAGGAATGAGGGGATTATTCCTTTGATGAGCATCATGACAAATGAAGACGCAAGCCATTAGGGTAGAGGAAAAAACGAAGTAGGACGAGCACACGACACTTAACGATTGCAATAAAACAACGCGGGTGAAACAAGTGGGAAGGAATGGAAAATAAGAGAAAAAATCCAATAAAAGAATCAATGGGTGTTCTAAATATTCTCCGCTTTCGTCACAAAAGACTGATGATATCATCATCCATGGGAAAAGCATTCACAAGTCATCGGAAATGTTAATGCGACTTGAAGGGATTTATTTCAAATTGAAATGCAGAACAGGAAGCAAAAGATGTAAAGGGTAAAAACAGGACAATGAACAAATAGGAATGGCTAGAATTTCGAGAAAAATGCCCTCAGAGGAAAAGCCGGAGAGAAATAATGAAACGAGCATTTTCGGAGCCAGGATGGCGAAATGGGCGGACGCAAATTGGCGTCAGTCACGGTTTTGAATGCTCGGACGATGAAACTCAAATGGCCTCGTAAGCCGAGCGCGAGTTTTCGCCAGAATACCTTCTGCTTTGGTAATTGAGCGGATTTGGGCACGTCAATCTGAGGCGCTACGATATCCTTCTGGTTTTACAAGGAATTGGCACGGACAACCCCTATTATCAGCAGATTTCGCCGTGAGGCAGATAGAGTTGTAAGCAATGGAAAATTTACACGAACATTCCACTGGTAGGGACAAAACTCCGAACATAAAACCAAATATTGAGGTGTTAATTTCCAAACGAAATCTAACATGAAAAACCAAATCGTCAAAACTATTCTCGATGCAAATATTTGTTGAGAAAGAGCCGGTGATTAACTAAAACCGATAGAGACGGATTCATAGGTTATTTCATCAGTTTTTCCGACACATTATACGATCGATCGCGTTTTTTTGCGACAATATCAGGATAAATAATTAGCATCTGAACGAAATAAACTAGCCAAGAAAAGCACAGATTAAAACGCTGGACTATGAGTATGAATGTTGCTTGTTATCAATGTTAGCATTACTTAGACTGTATAAGCTAGGTTTGGAAACGCATTTACGCCAAATTAACATGATATTAGACAGTATATTATCCCAGGACTTAAACGGTAAAGGGCAACAACTTATTAATGAGCAAATTAAAACACAAATTAGGCTACGGAGAAGATTAATGCGGGATTCCGTGGCGTTAGAATAACGTGAACTTAGTTTATACCCTCCGCCCACGCCTTGTAATGGTAAGTTACTTCACGCTTCGTCGCTATCATATGTTAGTCTGGGATATGTTTGGTGCACATTCAGGGAAGTCTGAACAGACATTATAGCAACAGAATAAGCATCACACTACACAATCAACTAATATTACACTACACCACATCAAAATTCACCGCTAATAACAGTAAGCATGTAGGGAGTAATATATTCAAATAATAATGAAAATTCTACCATTATTAGCATTCATTTTTGTTGGGAATAAAGGCAATTAGCATGTAAATTGAAGTAGTTTTCCTTAATGTTTTATTCGAGGAGGATTTCCATTGACAGGGGAATTTTCGAGAGGTTACAAGGTATATCTTATCCCAGGACAAGGTGCTGAAATTCAAAGAAACACAAAACATGGGCGACGCTCAGGTTATAGTGAAAATTTCCGCCATACTCTAACTTTGCACAAGTCATCAATGATCATTGAATACCTAAAATTAGGATTGGATTTAACAACTACGTGAGAAATTAGTGGTGTCCTAACAAAGAAACCAATTACAATGGAAAGTTAGACTCTTTTTTTATCTTCCAACGCACGACTCATATTCTTCCAGAAAACGGCCAGCCGTCATTTTCTTCTATTCGGCGGTATTTATTTCCTCCTCATGGGAACCACTAGAGTGAGTGGTTAAAGTGAGTGCGAGAAGAAACAAATAAAGGGAAAGAGAAAACTGATATCAAATTCTTGTGCCTCGTAAACATTCACTCAAGTTGTAAATGATTCTTTTTATAGCATCGGGCGTCGTAAAAGCGCGGAAATCGCGTGATTAGGTGCTCTCGCCGAGGCGAAGGCGGTAAGGATACGCTTACAAACGAGGAAGAAGATGGCGGATTGGTAACGGCGAAATTGGGAAACATCGAGATTAAAAAGGAAGTTATAAGAGAAAGGCTTCAGGCAGGTTGGAAACGGTAGGTCCCAGGGAACAAGGTTGACCTTTGAGAAAGTGAAACCTTTCAGATCTGTGTACACCCAGCCATAGATATGACAGTTTCTCGGATGAAATGAAGGGTACGAATTCAATTTACTCAAAATTTAAAAAAGAATACTAGCTTTTTAGAAATAATACAGTTCCATAAAATACGAAGGAAACTAGCGGATCTAATATACGAAACATTACTAGCGTTCACCGCTAGAACCAACTGCGTATGTCTTAAGCATGAAGAAACTCCAAGAGACTAGTTACACATACACACACACACACACACACATATATATATATATATATATATATATATATATATATATATATATTCACGCACACACACTTGTGTTTGTGTGTGGGTCGCGGTAGTCCAGGGTGTAGAGCTTCGGGCTGCTGACCGGAGGGGCCCGGGTTCGATTCCCAGGCAAGGCACTCTGGGTACCTGCAGCTCCACCCAAGCAATGTGATTTTTCGGGTACCAGGTCTTCCTGGGCAACCATAACCGGCACAGGGAAAGGAATTGTCCCCCCTATCCGGCTGCATGTATTTCAAACGCCGCAGTACTGGGTGAACTATATCATCACCAACCAAACCGACCTTCGGGTTGATTACTGTGTTGATGTTTTACAAATGTGTGTGTATGTGTGTGTCTATATAGCCAGTCTGACCTGAAGGAGGCCGAAAGCTAAAACAATCTAACCCAATATAATGTGAGTGTCTCGAAATATTGTGGGTTGTTTTCGATTTGGTTAATTGAAATTTTTTTTCTGTGAACTATATATATACACACATAAAGGACAAACACAGGAGAAGTGGGGAAGGCGGAATCAGGCAGATCACGAGTGAAAAAACATTTCCCGGCCTGGGAAATATTTTTTCACTCGTGATCTGCCTGATTCTGCCTTCCCCACTTCTCCTGTGTTTGTCCTTTATGCGTGTTCCTAGCCCTTTTCCTCATATCTGTTTCCATATATGTGAGTATTTTTTCGCCGTTTGGCGGGATTGCGTGTTTGAATTTATAAATATATATATACATTATACACACACACGCGCACGCGCACGCGCACACGCGCACACGCGCACACGCGCACACACGCGCACACGCGCACACACGCGCACACGCACGCACACGCACGCGCACACGCACGCACACGCACGCGCACGCGCGCGCGCACGCACGCACGCGCGCACGCACGCGCACGCGCACGCGCGCGCACGCGCACACGCGCACACGCGCACGCACGCGCACGCACGCGCACACGCGCACGCACGCGCACGCACGCGCACACGCGCACACGCGCGCGCACGCGCGCACGCGCGCACGCACGCACGCACGCACGCACGCACGCACGCACGCACGCACGCACGCACGCACGCACGCACGCACGCACGCACGCACGCACGCACGCACGCACGCACGCACGCACGCACGCACGCACGCACGCACGCACGCACGCACGCACGCACGCACGCACGCACGCACGCACGCACGCACGCACGCACGCACGCACGCACGCACGCACGCACGCACGCACGCACGCACGCACGCACGCACGCACGCACGCACGCACGCACGCACGCACGCACGCACGCACGCACGCACGCACGCACGCACGCACGCACGCACGCACGCACGCACGCACGCACGCACGCACGCACGCACGCACGCACGCACGCACGCACGCACGCACGCACGCACGCACGCACGCACGCACGCACGCACGCACGCACGCACGCACGCACGCACGCACGCACACACACACACACACACACACACACACACACACACACACACACACACACACACACACACACACACACACACACACACACACACACACACACACACACACACACACACACACACACACACACACACACACACACACACACACACACACACACACACACACACACACACACACACACACACACACACACACACACACACACACACACACACACACACACACACACACACACACACACACACACACACACACACACACACACACACCGGTGTGGAGTTTTGTTAGCTTCTCCCATCCGGCGCCTCCCCCGGTTGCGGATAGGGGAATGCCCGCTAGAAATAGAGGGTACCGGGGAAATAAAATACCCGGGGCGGACAGAAAAGCTAAATAGGGGAAGGAACCCCGAAAATAAACCAATTATGGTAGTCCAGCAGAAGGAATTGGTTACGGTGCAGGGGAGGGATACCCCAGTACCGGCGCTGTTAGGGAGTGAGCAAGCGGGCTCCCAGGCGTCGTCATCCAACGACCGCAGTGTTGCAGGGGTTGGTCACTCGGCCCCTGTAGCATCTAATGCTACAAGTGACACCAAGGTGAACAAATATAGTGAACTATCACTTGAAGGGGCTGAACACCTTGTTCTGCATATGACAAGTGAGGAGGAGGAGAAACAGCAGCTGCAGAATTTGTTGGAATTACATGGCGGCTTGCTGCAGGAATTGGGTGAGTTTATTAGAGGAAAGTCCAATGTCCATAAAGCCATCCACAGTAAGGTGGCGAGTCTGACATCCAGTTGGCATCGGATTGCGGAGCTCGGCGGAACAACGAAAGTTTTCGAACAGAAGCTGATAAGGTCTGCAGCAGGTACACGTTCCACTTCATCGCAGACCAAGAATGTGGAAGACAAGGCTACAAATACGACATCTACCCAGACCCGGCGCGAGAAACGAGGTGCGCGGGAGAGCAATAAAGGTTCTGTGGAGCCAGGGGGATCTGAAAAGGGTCTGCGCGTAATTGCAGCGGGAAGCGGGAGAACTCCGCTGATGCCGCAGTTGGCGGGCCAGGTGGAAGTGAGGGAAAAACAACCAGAGGAGTATCCGCTACTTGTATCACCGGAGGAAAGAGAAGGTGAATGGCAGGTACAGAATAAGAAGAGGAGGCCTCAAAAGAAGGACAAGCTAAATAATCCGCAATGGCCGGCCAAACAGCGCAGAAGGGCCATGCCGAATGCGCTCATTGTTGAGGCGAAAGCCGAAATGAGCTACGCGGAAATCCTGAGCCATATGAAAAAAGACCAAGCGCTGAATGATGTAAGCACCTCAGTGCATAGGATTCGTAGGACAAAGGGCGGTGGTTTGCTCTTTGTTCTTACGAAGGAGAGCACCGAAAAGGCGTCTGAACTGCGTTCTGTCATGGAGAAGGCTCTGGGTGGGAATGCCACCATCAAGTGTAAAACGCAAGAGCTGGATGTGGAAATTAAGGACATGGACGAAGTTACTACAAAGGAAGAAGTTTTGGAGGCCATCCAGCGCGACCTTGGCGAAGACTGTGGCATAACGTTGGCATCGGTTAAATCACTCAGGTTCACGTATGACAGAACCCAGACTGCGGTCGTAAGACTGTCAGCACTGGTGGCCAAGAAGCTCTTGGAGCGTGAGCACATCCGCATTGGATGGACCTCTTGCCGTATAAGAGAGATAGTGAGGCCCCTGAAGTGCTTCAAATGCTGGGGCTTTGGCCATCTGTCTAGAAACTGCAAAAGTGAAGTAGACAGGTCAAGGTGCTGCATCAAATGCGGCAAAGAAGGTCACAAAATCGCGGAGTGCAAGGCGGATGCGCACTGTGCACTATGTGATGGCAAATGTGACATGGAGCTTGCTAGCCATATAGCAGGCAGTCGTCGATGCCCGGTGTATGTGCGGGCACTCCAGGTTGCTGTTAAGCTCAGGAAATGAGGGTACTGCAGCTCAACCTCCAACATTGCAGGGTAGCACAGGATCTGCTTATGCAGACGGTGCGGGAGCTGAAGCCGGACCTGGCCATCCTCTCGGAACCCTACAGGCATCTGGGTAACCAACCTTGGGTGTTCGATGGAACTGGAAAGGCTGTGATCTGGTCCTGCGGGAGGTCTCCATTTCAGGATTCTGGCTGCCAGACGGTCCAAGGTTTTGTGAGAGTAAAGGTCCAGGGTGTACATTTTTACAGCTGCTATGCACCACCCAGTTGGACTCTGGACGAGTTCCAGGATTTCCTTACCATGCTGGTATCAGATGCGAAGGATCGCTTCCCGGTAGCCATTGCCGGCGATTTCAACGCATGGGCGATAGACTGGGGCAGCAGGAAGACGAATGCAAGGGGGCAAGCCCTGCTTGAGGCTTGGTCGGCTCTAGATGTGGTCCTACTCAACACAGGTAGCGAGCCCACCTTCGTCAAGGGAGAGTCCTCATCTATAGTTGACCTCACCTTTGTGAGCAGTAGTCTAGTGAAGGGAGATCGTTTCTCGTGGAAGGTG
>NW_027286069.1:63585512-63655512 GCF_022747635.1 Hetaerina americana
GATATGGATAGTCTATGGTGAAAATAAATCTGTGTGGTACCATGGCCATCGGAATACATGTATATTATCAAGTAATAAATAAGTTTATACTATATATTACGCTAGCGAATACAGGTACCAGTAGAGGTACCGGTACATTACAGTGCCAGTAACCTGAACATTTCCATTACTTTAGACAAATATTTATTTGTTTATATTGATGGACAAAAAACACTATAGGGAAAAGTATTTTGGGTCAAAATCTGGTGGGTAATTCCCTCCTGCCACACACCCTAGCGGTGGCTTACAGGGTAATACGAGATGTGATAAAATAAAAGAAAGCCAAGTGACATTCCGCTTCGAATGAACAACCTTTTTATTTACAGAGTACCCTTTTAGTCACCGATAGGGAGGCGATTACACATTAAGCTCTAGTTTAGATCTAGTTGACATGATTTATATTATTTGAATTTTTTACGAAGACATATTGTCACTTAAAGTTAACGAAAGGTTAATTTTTATGTAGCATGCCTGGTAAGTAATCACTTCCTGCCACACACCCTAGCGGGGTGGAGTACCAGATTGATAGGTAGCTACCTTGAGCCAGACATATGGACCAGATAACTCGAACAAAACGAACTGATGCACTTTTCAAGTTATAGCCTAAAGAAATGAATCATGATTAAAGAATTTGTCAGCAGGTGTTTACAACGCACCGAGCGCCTGTTCAGCTGTCGGCACAAATCGCAATATACAATTGTAAAAGATGTAATAGCTAGGTTAAGGATGCGGTAGTTTAATTGTCCCTCCATTTTGAAATGAACGAACTCAAATCTTGATTCTGAGAGAAACATGTACTGCTAATAGTGTGCGAGAAAAAAAATTCTTTAAAATTTGTTTTTCGGTTTCAAACGTTTCCAGAAAAGTATATCATAAGCAGAACTAGACTATGTTATTTTCGGAATTTTTACCCTAATTATGTAAAAAATTAGAAGCCCTTAAGAAGCACTATCTTGGTATGATGTGTCCCCAAACAAACAAATTAATTTTCAGATTTACATACTATATACATGAAGAATCGAGCGAAGGATGAAATAGCTTCCTACCTGAAAACTGTCATATAAATTACAATAATCAATGACAGAAGTTCCACATTTCACAGATAGGCTACATATATATACTAACACAACTAATGACTTATTGATACTTTACATTTCTCCAGAAAATAGTTAAAATGAGCGACTATCTCAATTTTTCATTTTTTGCATGTGTACAAGTTAAAGGCAGGAATTGTGCTATCCTATATTTCACTCAGAAGCTTAAAAATTTAATGAAAAATGTAATCAAAGAGATATCATTTATTCTCACACAGGATTGCTCTCTTCTCTCACGATTCCTAAACTCCATATACTCCTTCAGGCTTCAAAATACTTTTATTATTTAATTTTTCTTCTAGCCTGGTCATAAATTATCCTTTCTCAGACTTGTCTCCGAGATTGCACGACCTCTCTGTGTGCATTAAATAAGTTCCCCTAATTCGTGTGTGAAGCAGATAATCTCGAAGCGTAGGCATGCACTTGCTTAGAATATCGTGTCGTTCTGTGAAAAGAATGTTATCGATGCGGGTGAATGCATTTCCCATGGAGGGAGACATGAAAATGAGTTAAAATGAGGTTCGGGAATAAAAGGAGCTGGAGAAAGGAAGGCCGAAGGTGTAGATATATATTACGGGAGGAGTCTGGGGAAACCAAGTGTCTCAGGCTTAGTGTTTGCCGGTGTTAAAAGAGCATCGTCAATCGTGGAGACATCTGTTGCTCCACCAGCCGGAGGTCGTCGCGGAATACCTATGGCCCGCCCCCGCCTTTTGCCCAACCCTCCCCACCTCTTTTCTCAATCCTCGAACGTTCCGCAACCCTCTCCGTCTTCCGCCCAATCGTGTTCCATACCACGCTGAGGAGATTCCGGTCAAATGGCCGAGATGGAGATTGAACTCCCTCCCTCGCCGCCTACCCTCGTCGTGACCCTTCCGACCGGTTCGGACACGGCGGCTCATGGGCTGCAGCCGGTCTGCTTATTAAAAATGAGAACAAAAGCCGACAACAGCAGCTCCCCTACACCCAACCACCATCCACCCCCAACGTCGCCCTCACAATTTCCCTCCGTCGTCTCGCGGACGCTCCTCCCAACCCTTCCCCGCTATTCTCTTCCCTCGGCACATGCTTAACCCGCTCATTGTTAGCAAGGAACCCTCCCCCTCCCGTCCCATCATCCTTCCGGCCGACCCGAAAACGCCCACGATGTATCCGCCGGAGAGAGGGGAGCGAGATCGATATGCTCCGTCATGCGGTTTTCCTCCACCCTCCCCGTTGCCGCCACCCGTTATATTCCCCACCCCCACTTATACCCCCCCCCCCCGCACCCTCTTCCCACGTCCGCTTGCCTCTCCCTCCCCCGACTCCCCCCGATCCGCCACTCCCGCCGCGCCGCCGATGACCCGGGACGCCCCGCGAAACGTACTCCAGCATTCGCCCGAGCTGCGGCCTCTCCAGATACCCAGCCCCTCCCACCTTCTCTCCTGATCCACCCCATCCCCTCACCTTCGACCCACTCCGCGCCCTATCGGACGAAAAATTGGGGAATGTTGGCTTGGAAGGGGGAGGCATTGGTCGGGGCCACCGCGGCGGTCCTCCCATCCGCCCAACCGAGCCCTTCCTATCCGCGCATCCGCCCGTGCGTGCGTTCCTCTCCTGGCCCTCCACTGCGTTAACCCCATTACGCGCTGGGAAATAGAATCTCCGATGGGAAAAAAGATGTTCACGGCAAGATGTTTATTCATCGGCTTATTTTGGACGAAATTTTTGTCCCGTCCCTCGGTCCCCGATCGTGGGCGTCCTTTGCTAGGGCTTAAAAGGTCAGAAATATAGTAAAACGAGCAGTCCCGCGGATGTTGAAAGCGAGTCTTTCCATTCGTCAGCGTTTGCTTGGCTGGTTTCAATTACGTCTTTTAACTATGGGTGTATCATCAAATGCGTCGTCAAAACAGCGAGGCATGAATTATGGATGACCGAGGAAGCATCAATCCATTCTCCCTGGAAATATATTTTTCCTGGAATTGTGCAAGTAGGAAGTTATATAATTACTCTGTACAGAAATTATACCCACAAACGGAATAATAAATGCGATTATTTTCTTAGAGGTTAGCATTGATTGATGAAATTAAAGATACCAAATTGAAATTAATTCCACGCTCACCTGACTTAATTTATCATTTACCGAATTGTTGGTTTCAATGTAAACATTGCTCTGAAACTACAAATTCAATTCTATCACATTATACTCAGATAAACTCAATGGAACGTTGAACAACTTTCTGTTCATGATATTTGACAGAGATGTCAGAAAAAAACACAAGGCTAACAAAGTGACGCATTAGGTATTTTAAAATTTGAATGGGCAAAAATTCTTCTTCTTTCTCTGTAACGTATTTGCTTTGGTTATTTACCAATTCAAGAGAAGGAGTCTTCACCGTAGTTTACAGTGTTAATACTTACGCCTGTGAGCCCTTAACTTTAACAACCACGGAGTGATTAATGACCCTTAAGCTATAAATGCCCGGAATTTCAGTTTCGAAAATTCCTGACCACGAACTTCAGGTCAAGATATAGTCAGATGCTTCAGAAAGTTTACTCATACTTGACCTACGGACATGAAATGCTAAACCCTCCCGCATATTGATTAGAAATTAGCACCTGAAAATTCATTGAGGTTTGAACTTATGACGACATTCAGGACTTCATGGCGGTAAATTATCTTAACATATTTACGGCCGGGGAAATAGTCGAAGCAAGCAAAAACCCGCAACGTAAGTGATTTCTCATCAAAGCTGAAAAGGCTTACGCACCCTAAATTCTCCCTACAAAACCATTAACAACCCAAGAAAGTTTCGCCTTTTTAGGCAGAAATATTGAACAGCTAATTATTAACAATCGATAATTAAACTTCATATTAAACGGAATCTCTAGAGGTGCCAGATGAGGTGTATGTACACACACTTCATTATGAAAAGTTTTACTCTTAAACTATGTTAAACCGAATGCCCGAAAAATTACACATTATCCGTTATATAATAAGATTACTAAAAACAGAAAATTATTTAATCTTTTGCGGCTACACTCACTCGAGTAATTGACAATAATAAATAATAAACTCTGTCAGAGACTCAATACCATGAACATTTGTGACGGAAGAAAAGAAAGAATACGGAAATACCTTTTTCGACCGAAAAAAGAAGAGAATATGCGGAAATACCTTTTTAAATTTCCATTCTCAGCACACAAGGCACAGGAGCCAGAATACGCAACGAGTCATCCGTAAAACCGTGTCCCTTCACCCAAGGCGGTGGAATGGACCGAGGGGTACATGTGGGGTGGGAGGTATGGAAGAACGATGGCGGATGGGTAGGGCGATTCGATGGCAAGCGAAGGACAAACAGGAGGTAGAGGAACGGGAAGAGTGAAATCAATGGACCGCTGTCTCGTTCGGGCAAATAAGAAAATAAAATGACCGTCAGGAGGACTAGATATCTCTTCCAGCCATCGGAAATCATTTTTCTCATTCGTTCTCCCGCTATATATACCTAGGCACAACGTCGACCTCCTCTTCAATCCATCGCGCGAACGGTTTTCCTTCACGTCCCTAGATGATATCACGAGACTGCTCTCAAAATCCTTCCTCCTTCGGCAAACTCCGCCATTTTGGGAGCCATTTCAGCACACTTCGCATCCATAAAACCTATACAAGTATTATCTCGTTGGTCCACGAAAATTCGTCATCCACATCTCTTTTCCCTCTAATTCCAAGATTGTATCCAGAATGATGTAAAGCATCTCAGGAAGATTTTTGGGGTTACTCTCTCGCCAAAGAATAAAACTAATTTTTACTGTCACTAGGACTTTGATTCCCCGGAGCTATATTTTTTGACAGCAAGAGTTCAACAAATCGCTGCTGTGAACCTACGATTGACGGTAGCAGTACATTCAAGGACGGAGAACTTGAAAAGTGGACAAAACGCTCCCTTTAAGAATATTCTTGGAGCTAAGTAGTTTTTCCTACATGATAAAAGTCTGTTAAAATATAAAAAAATTCTTCCTACAAAGAAACAATGGACACGATGCATATGAAAAGTACCCTTCGGAAAATTGAAGGATTCCGCGAACGGAATTTATCTAATAGTAAGGGTTTAACGATAAGCTAATTATTAATTGAATAATTTGCATAGCAAAAGTTTTCAGCCTTTTCATCACGCGTGATTTCTTGACATAAAGCTTTATTTTAATTTTATAAAAATTCCATTATTTCCCATCCAATAGAAGACAAGATGTAAAACTAAAAGAATATAAATACATGTCATTCATTGGCTTCCATTTTGTGAAACCTCTAATTGCCATTTTATTTGTCTTTTAAAGAGAAACCCCTCCATATTCCTCCATTCGTAGGTATGTATCTATTTCAGTTTTGATGCTATATGCATGAAAATACCTTTAAATTGAATTGAAGTCCCGAACGCAATGGATTCATTAACAAGTTAGGTTTGCATAAAAATGAAAACGAGGGATGAATGATTCGCAAAAAAAGTAAGGATATCAAATTCTAATAAATCCCGTGAGAGAATAAATTACCTGGGTTAAAAGAATGAGATAGGTTTAATTCTAGTTTTCAACTGAAATTATAGGCTCAAATTTGGATTATTATTGACAAATATAGTATTGAATTTTGTTATTCACTGTTAACACACAAAAAATGAAACCAAACATGAGCTAGTAACAACCTCCCAATGGTCATTGTTCTTGCGTGCACAAACGCGTGTGATCAATAAAAACTCGATTCTCGGGAGCGCTTCAACGGCGTCCTTAAAATCATCGAGGGAGGAGTCGGCCCGTAACATGTTTCTCATTTTTCTCCCGTTCGCGGAAAAAATTTCCGACTTCCGCTTCATCTGCCACGGGCAGCATAACAAAGGGCCCTTTCATATCGGCGGAGTGTACCACGAGGATAAAAGACGGGGATTAAACTGAGTAAAAAACTTCTTTATGCACCACGGAAGCCGATCTGTGCTCCCGGAGAGCCATCCACCAAAACGGCCAGCAGGGATTCCGGATGCCGAAGCGACGGGTTCCACTCCATCCATAGGAACTGGGTCACGTTAAGCGATCCTCTTCGAGGGAGAGGGGCGGCGGGATCGTCGGTGAGGCAACGGGCTGGATTTAAGAAATGAAATACGGGGCTCACCGGTTCGGAGACCGTGTGCACTCACACAGGTGTAGAACTCTGCCCTCCAGCAATGTGAAAGGATGCGCTAACTAGGGGGAGCTGGGAAGAGGGAGGAGTCGGCCACACTCACAGAATCTGAAGCGATCGAATTTTTACTTTTTCTTTTTTATTTTCATTCTCGAGGCTGAGGCTTTTGATGTGGAACGCATTCAAGTATATGTTTGAATTAAATACAAAATGGAAATAATTGGCATCGTGTAATAATCGTGTGGCATTTCACTTGTGAACCACACCCAAATGCTTGATTTTTCATTTCGCATTATGATACGAAAGAAAAAAAATAAGAGAGTGAGAGGAGGCATATCAAAACATCATCAGCGGGAGATAATGAGAGTTTCCGCACATACATATACATTTGTGCTGAATTGAAATTTATCGGGGGACAAAAGCTGGCAGCTAAGCTAACGTATCGGGTATATGATAACTACACTGGTCCAAAAATACTCTGAACCTTTGTATGAGTATAATATTTACTATCTCCGGCATCAACATTTATAGCATCACTAAATAAACGCAAAATATCGGAAGCTTTAGGAAGTATTCAAATTTATTTCTCAGTTATGACCATCTTCAATGCATTGGAGAAACCTCGAGGCCTGCATTTTGTTGAGCATAGAAAAATAAAGAAGATCAAAGTTACAAATACAAAATAAAATAAAAATTAGGTGGCACAAACTATGATAAAAAAACTAGTTTAATTTTCTGGATCAGGTAAAATATAAAACTTTTCTGATCATAAAATCGCACGAAGCTGGTAACTACAATATCAATTCCGATTTTTCCGATTTGATTACTTCAACCATAAGTGCAATGGAGAAATAATGACGAGAAATGTTTTATGAAATGCTATTGTTTCGAAATATGTGATGTTTAAGAAAATGGCTAAAAGTTAACAGAACGATCGAAAAGGTTATTTTGAGTACACCAGAACCACACCCATTTGGATAATCACATGAGTCATGATGACTGTGAACCTGGATAACTAAGACACTATATCGCAATAAGCAAAAAAGAGTGAAGCCAAGGACTATCCATAATTAAACGGTTAAAATCATTAACTATATACTCGAGAGATTATTCTGAGGAGTGGGGAGAACGTTTCAATGATGCTCTTTGTCAGTCTCTAGAGCTACAGACCGGATGTCAACAGTCAAATGGTAATTCTCGACGGTTTTTGATTCTATAACGTCTCTGTAATCACACTTCCACAAAAAAAGACAAATATACATCGAGGAGATCATAATGGTATTCCATCCATGTACTTCGGCAGCGCAAGGCCTACCAAGATCACGCGATCCCCAACAATCCTTGTATTTTTCGCTCGTCTAATTGATAAATAGGGTGGGGAAGGATCCTGATAGGAGTTGCGGGAGAAGGGAGTTGAGCAGGAGGGGGAACCGCTGTAACTAAGAGTAACCGCCGAGGGACAGCTAATTGAGATTTATTTTTACCCAAACGTCGACGCTATTGATTGGATTCATTCGCAACGGTGACTTAACGTTAATTTAAACGTACTTCGCACTTAAGCAGTACGGCATAATGGAAATTGTGAAAAAAAAACGTTCCAACATAAGTCCAAGGACAATATCTTCGAAAATCCGCTCAAGGTAAGTCATTTCCATAGAAATGGGAAAAGGTACTTCCCGATTTTCAGACACCCTGTCATTCTACATACCTACCGATGCTGAAATTCGTGATTAGATTCGTGATATCAAATGTTGAGAAATAAGTAATTTAAGTTGTTGATAAGTGAACTATGATTACTTATTAATTACGCTATTTAAATATATTGCACAGCAATTATATTTTAATGCAATCAACTGTAAGAGTAAAGAAATTTAATGACGAAATATGCAAGCAAGTATTGGCAGCAACTCTTATAAACTCCTCAAAACTTACTTACACAACAGAGCTAAGTTAATCTTGGGGAATTTGCGGCACCTGGAAGCTGATAAAATAAAAAATGAGGAGGTTAACTATGAGGATGGTGGAAATATTTTATGCCTAGCATTCCTATATAATTTACTATTATGTCTTAAGTTTAGATGGAATTGTGACAATTCTCCACCATAAAAGCCCAGAAAACTTGTGGAAAAAAATGGTGGAGGCTGGGGATACAGTGAGTGCGAGGTGACGAGCAGAGCACCTCAATTTTCCAAAATAGGTACAAAATAAGCCTATAAAATAACATACGCGTACCTTCGTGCATAAGGAAAGACTGGTATTCAATCGATAACATTTAATTAAATTAGAAAAATTGTAGACGAAGCAAGACTGAATAAAATTTAAAAACAAGGAGCGGATAAACAGGATATTTATGAACAGCCAATAAAGTAAATAAAACCAGATTTAAAAAAATGCTCCTAAATTATATCCTATCGCTTAGGAAAATATAAGTTTAGCCTTTAATGGGCAACAAGTAATTTTCAAATTGATAGTTCTATTCACACAGCTACAATCAGATTGGTATCATTGGATCAAACAAACTCCAGCCTTACGAAATAGTAATATCTCTTAAATGAAATATTTGGATGCAAGGGAAGTAGAATAATACGCCACGACCTATGCACACAGTACTTTGAGCCTTGGAAGCTTAGTTCATTCTGGAATTAATTACGCGGGGAGGTTTATTAACGTTCTGACAAAAATATCCGAAGATTTTCTGAATTAAAGAGTCCTGTTTCCACCATTATTACGAAGAAAAGCACATCAAATGCTTTTCAATTCTGTGAAAATAAATCCTTCAAATGTTATTGGTAATATGCCCTTTTTCTGCCATTTTCAGACGGTTTTTTCCATGCATCTGTTTTATGTCCCGAGCTTCCTGCAGGTCTTGGTGATAAAACTACTAATCCATTTCTGTTGGCGAAGTAAATATTCTGGATCTGTCATGCATCCCAGTTGAACACAGAGACAAAGATTTACGGCTTCCAGGCAACAAAAAGACGAGTTATACTGCATCATATCTCGTTTTCTGACGAGAACAAGCACGCACAAAAAGTTATGAAACCCGTCGCGTCTTTACTGTCATATTTCGTGTTTCGCCAATTCTCTCCAGCAAACGTACGGATGTCACGGCTTTTTTTCTTCAAAGGAGCTGAGTTCTGAGAATAAGGGATGACGCATAAGAGAATCCTACAGGAGTGAAATTCCCTCGAGTCTCGTGAGTCGAGTTAGACGGGACACAAAGCAGCACACGTGCAGTCTGCCTGTCAAGGCGGAGGAGGCCAAAATCCGCACGGCTTATCCAGAATGCTTGAAAGGTCGATTCAATAGAATCCAGGACAGAAATGTTTTATCTGGATTTAAAGACAAGGAAATGCTTCAGCGCCATTATGTCAAACTCATGCTGAGACTACCAAATACGAATGGAAGAATAAATACTAAGATTGACTTTAATAGTGATTTCTTTAATTTGAGAAATAAAGGCATGCCAAAGAAACTTCACGTTCGGGAACCACTGTTGTTATAAAAGCTGGTGAAATGGCCCATCCAATCCTTATAAAGACCTTGCACCAGAGCGCTAAATTAAAATCATAACGTATAAATAACTTCCTAAATGAAAACCCATTATTTATTTCCCATGCAAGATTACTTAAGTGGCATTATGATTCGTTTGAGTAAAGCAGAAGCATTTAAGAGATAAAGCGAAAACTAATGAATCGGCGAAATGAGAGAGGCTTAATTGACTCAAATAAAATAATATTTTTAAAATCAAGATAAATTTTAAAACTCGCAAAAACAATTATTGCAGCATATCTGAGCATTAGTTATGAACTAATACTGAAATGATGTTAGATCATTAGTGAGCGAATGAAGAGACTCGCAAAGGAAATATAATAGAGCTGTAAACCTATTTTTATAGAAAATCAAAACGCAATGCCCGTATATCGTCACATATCACCAAAGAAAACATTTCAAACAGAATACCAAATCGACAATGAGTCTAACCATTATGGAAATATAATCCCGAAAAGTGCAGAGAAACATTATGGAACATGGCAGCAGCGAACATCGTATCAGAGAGCCCTATGAATTTTCCAAGCAACAAATTTTTAACCAAAGGAAAAAGTTATTACAAAAATGAACTTTCGACAAACCAATGGAAAAGTGTCCTGTAGATAAGTTGTTCTTTCGGTGACGGCCCATTTAATTGGTCGGATATCTTAAATGTAATGAAAAGTACACTTACTTATTCATTTGACTGAAATTGACTGCCGACACACAATAATAACCTAAATCTATTTTGAATAAATCTAGTTCCTTAAATTTATTGAGACTGCTAGAAATAACCAAACGCACTTGATTATATGCTACTAACGAATATTTAAAAAAATAATCTTTTCAATAAGACTGATCGTTACATATATGCTGGAAAGGCAACAAAATCAGATATATTGGAGGAATGCTATCAAAATACTCAAATTATAAATAAAAAATGAACAATATGTGAAATTTAGGCATTTAATATGTCAATAATCAAATGACAGTAAATAATAACAGGCATTGCAAACGATTAGAAGGGCATTGGGCTCTGTTTTAGAATCCGCTAAATTGTACTCGCTTTCACATTTGAGGTGAAGGACTATCATCTTAAAAGTAGCCCATTGCATACTAAGGACCAACAATAAAATAAAATCGAATCTAAAAGTTAAGACAATTAATCAGAACTAAATCTATTCACCTATTAACTGAAAACACGTGTACATCAACTCGAAGATTGCTTTAATTATAAATTTCACTGAGTTATTATAAGCTTGGATAATAAGATAGCTATGGATAGAAGCCTTACTCAATCTCCTTCCATATCTTTAAAACAAACACAATTGGAATTATCAAATTGCAGAATTTGGCATAAATGAATTCTGAACCTAAAAGGAAAAATATACTACCATGGGATGAAGTGAAAATAAGAATACTTTTCCCTTTGTTAAGCAGTGTGCATATGTTTTAGATACAACAACAGCAATTCGTTAGCGCGATAGCATTCACGATAGAAACAACTTTGAACCCTGACACGCAACGATGAAATGGTTCAACAACCCCTGCCCTTCGTCCAAGTTTAGGTGAGCCACAAACATTAAATTATAAAACTTCGTAGCAGTAAAGAGTGCTAACGCTGTTGTCTGAGAGATCGCCTCTTATTTAAGACAAAAGACTGTAATTACATTCAGCTAACTTATAATGGTACACTTCTCGCCTAAAATTAACTTTTCAAAATATCGCAACTCAATAAAAAAGAGCGGAGATTCTTAAGTATATCGATGTTTTTATTACGAAACAAATATTTTATTATTTCAAAAATTGTAAGTTAACGATTGGTTACAGTGCCCCCAAAGTTCAACTACTGATCTCTTTAAAGCAATGCAATTTTTTTCGATTCGGGTATGCAACAGAACCATATAAAGAGAGTAGATGGCACCTGCGCCTATAACTTACCATAAGAAACAAATGAGGATGAAAAAAGAAACAAATATTAATAATGAAGATGTATTAAATATCTGAAAACTCGAGACAAAGTTTAATCGGATTACTCTTTAATTTCTTTGAAAATTAATTATTTTTCAATAAAAAAACATATTTGAATTTCTTCCACTGGATGTGATCAAATGATGCTGAAAGTGATATAAATACGATGCCATACGTCATAATATTGTATAATAGGTCACATATTTATGACTATTTGGCTATTACGAGCAAATTAGCATAAACTTATTTTTACGATATCGCTAAAGATCAATCTTAATAGTACCAAATCACAAGACGGCAAATGGATTTAAATAATATTTTTCTATTTGTTTCTACAGGCTCGTTAAAATTATTTGCCGTTTATCGGGTTTCCGCCAACTCTTTCCGGCCTCCATAAAAAACTCAAAACATACCAGGTAATAACAGTCACGACCTTGATTAAAGCAAGCCACGCCCCCTTTCTGCTGAAATCAGGATTGACAAAAGAAAAAGAAATAAATCCGCTTCAGTTCCATTCGTTATTACGATGGACGAGTTCAATTCCATCTGATTCTTCCAAGGATTATTGATAGTATTGAAGATTCAAAAGGAAAAGGTAAACGCTCAACGTAATCAATCCTTATCCCTAGGCCTCCCGAATTCTTCCACTCGGAAGAAGGAAGCATCCCCCTCGACGTCACCCGGTTCCGTTTCCGTATGCGCGCAAGGGAGGGAACGGCGGAAGATTCGGATGGGGGACTTCCAAATGGGAGGGAAAGACCCTCGGGAAGGAAACTCATGAAGGGCAAGAGGCGGAAGGGGAGGGATTCGGGGTGAGCCGGGGGGGAGACAGTTGATTCTTTCGGGGAGGATGCTAATTTGGGGAGAAAGACGAGGGTATGGGGAGGAGATGGAGATACGTGTGGGGGGGGGGGGGTGAGAGAGAAGAATCTAAGGAGAAGGGGAGACAAAATTCGCATCAAATGGCTGAGACGAGATTGGCAAGATCCCTGAGGATCCAACGCAAAACGTGAGGCAAACAAAGATCGTGAGCCGTTCTTTTGAGCACTTTAAGTAAACCCATTCTGCGGTCTCGTAGGACGCGAGAACAGGATCCTAAGAACAACTACGTACTTTTCTACGTCTTGGGATTTGCTCAAAAGTTCCATCGGTGCTAATCATATTGAGCTATGAATTGTCCCGGGAATCGCTTATTTGAAAATCAAATAGAACACCGAGAAAAGTTCCCCGTTTCGTGATCATTTGTCCTGAGATGGGAGTAACTGCAAACTAGGAGGCCCAACACCAGTTCAACTTATTAAAAAGTTTTCAATCGCTCGGTTGCCATATCGTACACCATTGAAATAATCCACATCCAAAGCTACCTCGGCAGGTCAGACACCAGTGGCAATGTTGGAGAGAGAGTATCCGATCGGTTGATTAAACTATGCATTTTTCCTTTGCAATATCTGTGAATGCGAAAATTGGAGTGATAAACCAATAAATAAATACCTATCCCCCCTTAATGGATTTCTTCCTCCGTATTTTCGCGATTGCTAAAAACCACTACCACGTGCGTTTATAGAAGCTCGAAGGGTATTGAGCAGACGTAGGTGCGATTCAGGAAATATGAGCTTTACAGTACGCAGTAAGAAGAAGTGGAATCTGTCTACGAAGCCTAGGCCGAACTAGGGAACAACTGGTGCAAAATGTCATACCTATTTACATGTGGCGCGCAACAATTAATGCGCGCGTGAATTGTAGAGCCCCTGGTTACGAATGCACAATTAAAACGAATAGAGCACAAAAATTCTTCGCCATAGTTGATTAGATTCTGCCCTAGAACGGTAGCATAAAGAAACAATGATCTTAAAAAGCAGATTTTATGAATTAAAATAAAAATTTAAATTTCTAAACCATTTTCATTTAAAATAGTAGCAACACTTCCAACGTAATCGCCATATTTATTTCAATAATATTTACGCAATATAAGATGTTATTCTCAGCATGAATATTAAATGCATTACATTAACCTGTTTTCTTGACATACAGGCAACAATAAAAAGTATCAGAGGTTAGACAAGGCAGCGTGTGGTGGAGCTAGAGGCGATAAAAATCTTTCAAAAATTTCATTTCTTTTGAGTTAAGCTTTGGTGATTATTGAAATCTCTGGAGGCATATATCTTTTTATAAAATTCAGTAATAGATTTAAAGTCAGAATATGTTTTGAATCGCCCTATGTTACACATTACATTTTCCACGAGCAAGGTAAACGAATTAAATATTTTTGTCTTCTATAATTTTACCGAAGTTTCCTGTGAAAGCTGACCATTTTGCTGGTAGCTCGTAGGAGAATGTTTGAAGCCCGTGAATGTACAACGAGTATTATCCGTGTACATCCCTACCGCAGTTAATGCACATGCCAGGAGGATCGAAATTGATGGCTTAATTACACTAAAGAGTATGTTATACAGGGTTCGTCCGGAAAATAAGTGTACTGAGCTCAGGAAAAAAATTTATTACACTTTTACATATCTTAAGCTAATATTCCTCAAAATAGGACCCTTGTGAGTCGATACACTTGTTCCAGCGGCGTTCCCATTCCTGGAACGCTCCCGCGAAGGCATCATCGGGAACCTCTCGAAGACTCGTCGTCGACCTCTTCTCTGCCCTCCACGAACATCTTGTGCCACCGAAAGATCATGTTTCTGGACATGGCTGACTCCCCGTAAGCCTGGTTAATCATACCGACAGTTTCGGTAGACGATTTCCCAAGCTTTACCGCAAATTTGATGGAATAACGCTGCTCCAAAAACTTCGGCATCGCGTTCCGTGACGTGGGTCGAGCGTGGAGGTTCGCGTTAACAGAGCTCCTCACTACACCACAGCTCAGAGCCGACTGCCTTTTTCAGCGTCGCTTGCCAACATACCCCCCTCCAATCGCAGCCCGTCAGAGCGGTGCTGGGCGCGCCTGGAGCGGCGGGAAAAAATCAGTAGTCAGTACACTTATTTTCCGGACGAACCCTGTACTCTTAGAAACCTCCGGGTAATCTGAAGATTCCCTATTCCAGTTTCGAAATTTTTACCAATTTATATTATTATTTCAGTTTGCTACCAATAATTAAATTACCTTTATATCAAGAAACTCAAATGAAAGAGTAGTTTATTCGCACCTCCCTGCTATGAATTATACGCTATTTCTTATCTTTGAATACACAAAAAAATTCAGAAAGATACAATTCCAATAAAATACTAAGTTACATATAATCGGCACGCACAATCTAAAAATAAATAAATTCATGAATTTAATGCAAGGATATTTTCAAAACGTTCTTAAAAAGGAGGCCGAAATATTTTTCCCCGCATTGAATTTTTCCCCGAATTATATGATGTTATTCTTGCCCGAAATATTCACAGCAGGATACCACCGATATTACAGTGACTATACGCACCAGGCTTTCTACCTCTGAAAGACTATTCCTATGGTACAAGGAATTGTGAGAGCACGCTATGATCCATCCAACAAGGTGTTATAGTCACCTCTCTTTGCACTGAACTAACACCAATCTTTTAAAACGTTCATTTATATTTATAATTTTGGTCTCGGCTTCGAGGAAATTCATTTCATTGCAGCGCAGCAACGGGAGAAGAGATTGAATTCCAGGCCCCGATGACGCTTCGATCGCGTGTCAAAATGAAAACCCGCAGGTTTAAAGGCTGGAGTACCCATGGGGTCATGATACATGAACGTGTCGGAGATAAAAGATTTACCTTTTTCCCATACTTGTGTTACCTTAGAGATATGTTAACCATTATTTGTTAAATTTTGAAATGGCTTTGATTTGTTTGTTCTCCATGGACACAGAAATAGTCAAAAGAGTGTTACACACAAAATGTTTTTAACGTCTGGTTAAAATTTACACCAATCTAAACGGGCTTGTCATCAATCTATTTTTACATATGATGCATAAAACGGCGCCTAATGATTCATGACTCGGTTCCTCCAAAACCTCTTTTGATCCGTTATCACTTCATCAGCAATTCCTTCATATTATTAATACATTTTCATTAATCAATTGCTGTTGCATTCGAACACTTAATCAATTCTTGGTTGACATGGAATGTATTGGCCCGAAACTTTTCAATTTAATCACAGTTTACTTTTTGATTAAAATGAGTATGGGTTGTTGCAGGTGGTGTCGCTCCTTCTTGTTGCTTCCTGTTATTTACTAAGAGACTAGATCTTACTTATTCCACTCCCACAACTTTAACCTTGACTCTTCTTCAAAGTTACAGTGCCTCGTAATTGCCACAAACCATAAAACCTTTCATCTATGACCTTCATAAAACCACGCAGTATCGCTAATTTCATCAAGGAGAAACATTCCTTTATATTTCATAATTCAGATCTCGAAATATAAAATATTTAGGCGATGAAAATGCCACAAGAGACAAAATACGGTATAAACCTTTTTTTCTGCCAGAGAAAACACTGAAAATAAAAAGAGACAAATTTCAGCTAACAAGATGGTTTTCATAGTGATGCAAGTTTAAAGGCATCACCGTAAACAAAACTACAGAGAACTATAATTTTATAATCATCTGTAGCACATTGATAATACATATTAAAACTATCGTAATTTACCTTAAACAAGATTTACAAGAGCACATCTTGCTTAGGCGGAATTTAAGATGATAACTAGACAAAGTAAGGTCTGCGAAATTTACATGAATTGATATTCTCAAGACAAAAAAAACTACGAGAGAGCTGAAACAAAAACTTGAGGAAAGGAAAAAATATTTTAACGTCCTTTTAAATTCACTATAATATCAAAGGATGGTTAGAGGTCAAGAAGCCGAAAAAAAACCCGTAGGATATCATAATGCATGAACGGGCGGAATGGATTAGGGTTGCTGGGAAATGAGGAAAGGAAAGCAGGATGTTTACTCGTTGAAATAAAGGAGGAAGATGAAGGAAAGAAAAGGGTAGGGGTCGAGAGAGATTGGGGAAATAGAATGCTAATCAAAAGACTCGGAGAACGGAAGTTAGGAGGGAGAAGCTAAAATGAAAGAAGAAATAATACGCACGGAAAAGCAACAGAAGACGACAGGGGGAAAGAGAATGAAAAAATATTGCTGCAAAGTCTGCAGGCATCAATTGACAATAGAGAGATTCACTGTAGGCAAGAAGGACGTTGTAATAACAGCTCGCAAGAAAAATAATAAAGGAATGAAAGCAAACTTAGCAAGATAGTTAAAAACTAAATTTATTCCGCACCAAGTAGAATGAGAGTAGACCCTAACAAAAGTGGTCTTAGTATAACGAAGTAACTCGAAAAAACTTTTAGAAACCTATATTTACCTATCAATCGGAGAGAGGAGTTCTTCCTGAGAGTAATAGTTTTTCATGGCATCTACCTTTTCGACCGCCCTTGCCACATGCAATCGCCAAAAACCTGCTTTATTCATACAAACCTCTTGTTAACTCTCTATTAAGGCTTTTTACCTTTATTATTAATGTTTTGTTACCTTTATATTAATTCTCTTAAATCCTAATTCAAACTGCGTTTATTGTCAACGTTTCTATGCGACTTAGAGGGAAGAAAGTATGTTGTCTGAACAATGGGTACCATAGTAAAGCCTTTTTCAATATTTATCACTTCATAAGGAAAAGAGTTAAATATTAAACCATTCAACTTGTTTGATTAAAAACCCCACGGCTTTATTAGACCAAAGTTATCAAAACTGAGAGCCTAGGTTGTTTCAACATTCTGCGATATGCTTGAACCACCACCAGGGTTTACATTTTCAACGGAAACCAAAGAATTCACCCTGACTCTCTGTTTTCATTAGTTGAAATTCACACACTGACACAATGAAGGAACCCATTGAAGTTGAATTCATTCAGTGACAAAAAAAAAGCATTTTACTACATCAAAAATGGGAAAGATGAGATCATATGACACTATTGTTGAATATGGGGTAATGATACCGGTTTCCGAATCATTGTGCATACAACCTATGTTAATTACGATTCGATATGATCCGACATATTTTTCATTATAGCATATTACAGCGTGGATCCATTAATCAAGATGATGTGTTGGGGGAATGGGAAATTGATGAAGAGAGGATTTAAGCGTACTGGCCTTGGTGACAAGGAAGGAGCGGAGGGCGGAAGTTACTGCGGGGGTAATTCGAAAATATGCGAGATAATATGTTACAGAGTTTGATAGAATGAAAATGAGACACAGAAGTGCTAGTTTTGGTTAGTAATAAAGAAGGTAGAGCTCTTGGAATGGAAAATCTTGCTCTGGGGTGAATGGAAAAAGACTATGCCAGTCCAAGAAGAATATGCTGAGTGAGGGTAATGAGGTTATCTATCGAGTAGAGGAAAACAACCATGCGTGGTGAGTAAGGTGGATATTAATTACTAGGATAATAGAACTTAAACTCAACTGTCACCAACAGTTGTTGACCGTTATACACTACATAGACACGTAAATGTCACCAAGGAGAGAAAATCTTTATCCTTCAGAGTTAGACTTCAAGACATGAAACATTTAAGCAAAATCATTATTCAAAACTGTCAAATTTTGATCTTCTTCTATCGAGGTCGATATTCAAATTCGTAAACATCCTTACCAACCTGATAAAAAAATAAACGCTAGAAGCGGCTCAGCAAGAACCTGTCCCATTTTCTATTTAAATGGAATGTATAATCCTAAATCACTACAGGGTACCAATTGATACATAGCTTCCCTCCGAACAGAATGCTCGGGTGGATTCGACCCACTTATTCAGCAGGGCGATGACGCGAGAAAGAAAAAAAAATATTCCGACCTGTGGTCATAGTTTCGGGTGGATGACCGAAAGAGGACTCAGCAGTCATTTCGCGAGGAAGGCTCATGGGACGGCTGAGAGCATGCTGTAACACGGGGGTTTACGAGAGATGGGAATGAGACCCGTCCCAGCACACACCGTAGAGGGCCGGAATGAAAGCGAAAATAAGGAGCGTGAAAGAAAATTTTCGAGAGGCAATGGTCTCGGGGGAGTGGAATGAAAGCGGGTGGTAGTGTGGGGGGGGGTGGGAGGACGAGAAGTAGGGAATATGGTGTTGCAGGCAGGGAGAAAGGGCTGAGGGGGAAGGGGACCGGGCTCCGCAGGGGATGGTGACTAGAGGGAGGGAGAGAGAGCGAGCGAGCGAGAGAGAGTCTTCCATTTAATGTCAAAACTTCTCCCATAAGATTGCCTCGAGGACAAAAGGAAAAGCTGCCGGGAGGCAGGGCGCTGCAGACCCCATAACGATTCCAGGAATCCATTTACCGAAGAAGTGTTGATAAGGGCGAGAGTAAGAGGAGGTGCAGAGGGGGGTGTGCGGAGGGAGGAAGAGGAGGAATAGAAAATCGAGCGAATGAATGAGCAGAAAAGGAATAAGAGAAAAGAGGATTAGGGAGTCACAAGAAGATCCACCAAGATATAAGAGTTGCGAAATCACTCAATCAAACTTACTTTCTAAGTTGAGGTGAGAAAAGTTTGTAGGAAATTAAGCTTTATAAATGATGGCTATTGATAAAACCTTTAATTAAAAAGAGATTTGAACGGAAGTCGTGAAATCTTACTAATAAAGGGCGATCCAGAAGAAAAGAATGCTAGCGGCATTGTGCGTTCTGTTCTAATTACTCTTAACGATTTTGTCTGGGCGGACCATATCTATGTGCTGAGATTAAATTACAAACTAAACGAGAGATTGACACTCGTTTGAAATCAATAGTCCTGCTCGTTTTAGATCAGTTTTATCCCAAGTACTCTGAACCTCTCTCACCATTCTATTAAAATCATAAAGACAGTAATCAACCCTAAGGTCGGTTTAATAGGTGATGAGAGAGTTCACCCAGTAATGAGCCCGACGGCGAGTGAAATTCACACATCAGGGTAGGGGGCCAGTTCCTTTCCCTGTGCCGGTTATAGTTTCCCAGGAAGATCTGGTACCCGAAAAATCACGTAGCTTGGGTGAAACTGCAGGTGCCCAGAGAGGCTTGCCCGGGAATCAAACGCAACCCTCCGGGCAGTAGTCCAACGCTTTACCCCTGGCCTACCGGGACCCACTACCCATTCTATTACGTTAGCATATATGGTTGCCAAATTTTTATTCGTGAAGGGTATATGCCCGGTTAGCAAGGAGCAACTTGGGCGTGAATAACACTTGAGATTAACTGAAAAATTTTAGGGGGAAAAACTGTCAGTAAATGTTAACTCTACACCTTGCACATTTTCAGCAGGATTTTAGGAAATAATACATAAATTATTACAAAAGATAACTCGGGAATGTAAAACCGCAGCGGTGCCACGGTGACAACGGGGTAACACCCCCGTATAAATACAGGTAACACCCCCGTACCTACCTAATGGTCGCGGGTTTGGTTATCGCATAGGTGGGCTTTCCTACAACTAGGGCTAGGATATTAGTGATAATGTAAAATACCAACATTTGGAAGTTTTCGGATTAGTAGTAAATGAAAATGATATTGTGATGTTCCATAATAGACACACCTGGTGTTTGAAGCGAGCCAGCAAAAACCCACTTCGTAAATTCCTTTATTAACTAAGCTATTAATTTTTAAATTAACATTTCAGAAAAGGGGAAGTTGGGAGTTTTTATTCTTTGAGTAATTCGGTTTAAAGACTTCTGATTTTTGAAAAGTCCATCACTTTTTATGAATGGAAAGACTTCATTAATGGAGGTCATTATGGAATTTTTAATGAAAAGGTCCGGTCCAGATAAGGAAAGGGGACTAAATTTTATCAATAAGTTTCTCTTATAAAATGAATGCTTTTTGACAAACTTATAAACACAGATTGAAACAAAATATACCATAAATTTAATATTGAAGTATGTGTAGCATTGTTACGAATTCCATATCAGAAAATTTGTTTGAGCAACTTCAAATTGCAGTTTCATTAAAAATATAAAGTTATCTGAAATTAAACATGCCTTTAACATGAAGATGTTTCCAGGAAAAACAGCAATGCTTTCAGTAATTCAAAATTATATGCCACGGAATAATGCCTGAAAAATGTAAATAAAAACGAGCTGGGATACACATATTATACTCTTCCTAAACAGAAAAAGCCACGTTTCTAGCTTATTTAAACATGAAAGTCTTTTCAAACTACTTAAAGAAATAAATAGCCAACATGCACGCTAATAGAACTCCCAAAGTGTAGTTGGATCAAGTTTCTACGTGGTATTTATTAACAGACTCGGAGACAAGCTATATTCTGGTTTTGAAAATATTCTGAATATCCGTTTCATTTGAAATACGAATTTCTTAAGAAATGAATTCACATTGTCTGAAGTGCTACAGATAGCGACTGAACAAAGACCGGGGGAATGAAAATTTAAAAAACAGTATTAAAAGAAACGTCTAGCTGAGGCATATTTATAAAACTCTTTATTACTACGAGTTCTTTTAAATATATTTACATTTACGAAAAATATTACATTGGGCAGGAACGGTAATCTCATGAAATTGTGCACTCCGCTGCTTATGATAATTTACACCGGCGGAACATCCCTTCTAGTTCGCTTACCGCCTCATCCCGTGCTCCTCTTTCGCTAGAGCGGAGAATGGCTCACTCTCACCCCCATCCGCATGAGGTTGGAGGGGTTGATGGAGGTCAATGCAGATGTAGGTAACCCAGTAAAAGAAAATGGATGCCTCGGGAACGAGCCAGTTAATAAACCAAGATGGCCATTGCAACTGTAGGTACATTTTTCAATTCTTCATGCGAGTCGAGACTTTGGGGATAGCAAAATGGCTTAAAGGGGAGTGAGAAAGAGAGGTAGTCAAGTAGAAGGGTGGAACATGGAGAGGGAGAGGAGAGGCGAGGGAAAAGAGAATAAAAATTCATGCATAACGAAGGCGCGGAAGCGAGAGAGAGAAGACTAGAAGGCCAAGGTAGTTAAAGAGGAGGGACCTCAGAGTTTTGCAGGAAGTTACGGGCCGAGGAAGTGACTGGCGTGCGGGGGAGGAAGAAAGGAAGGAG
This sequence comes from Hetaerina americana, assembly GCF_022747635.1. Taxonomy (NCBI): domain Eukaryota; kingdom Metazoa; phylum Arthropoda; class Insecta; order Odonata; family Calopterygidae; genus Hetaerina; species Hetaerina americana. The sequence goes on from NW_027286069.1 coordinate 63,607,320, forward strand.
AGAGAGAGAGACGGAGAGGTACGCGGATGGGGAAAGGATAAAGGAGAATGTGAAGGGGAAGAGGAGGAAATGGAGTTAAGGGCATAATGGCGGAGAAGGCGAGGGAGGAGCGGAGAGAGGGGGAGAGAGCAGAAAGAACAAATGAAAGTCGTGGAATTCCACCGCACTCCCGCTTCAACCCTCTCCCCCTCGCACACCACCGACGCCTCGCACGAGAGAGAACCCCCACTCCGCAACTACACACCCTCTTTGGAGTCATCCTGTTTTCTTTATGAAGTGAGCCCGCTCCCGCGCCCCTCCCCCGATCCTAACCGTCCCCGCTGCACGAGCCTCCGAGTCCCAACCCACCCAATGCCGGCCTCCTCTCCACGTCCCCCGCAGGCACCCCAACACCCCCCAACACGCGGCGGGTCCCCACGCCCTTCTCGCCATCCACCACCCACCCACCGAGATCCGCTTGCACTGCCCGCCATCCCCGCACCCTCCCCCGGGCCATTCCCAACCCACCCGGGCCCCACTGCAAGACTTCAAACACCCCTACCACTCGTTTTGCCACCCCATACCTCCCTTCACCAGCGTCGGTTATCCCTTCCCTCCTCCACATCCCCACTCCCACATCTTTGTCGACTCCCTCCCCCGTCCCTTCGCTCCCTCTAAACCCCTCTCCCTCCACATAATAATTCGATCCCCTTACCCCACTTCTTGCTTTCGACCTGCCCCACCAAGTCCAACCTCCCTCACGAGCCTCTACTCTCTCTCCTTCAGCCCCCTCTTCTCTCTCTCTTCTTCTTAACAAACCCCCACCCCACGCACCTTCATCAGCCCCGAAGATATACCAATAGCCTGAGGCGAATGCTTGTGCGCCATTCACTCCTCTCAACTATCTCCAACGCCTCCTCTCGTTTTGAAATTTAATATTTCATGATTCCCGGAGTGTTTTAATTATTTTTTCAGTCGAAATTTTGACTAGTTCCGACGGAATGTTCGGGCTCTCTCTCCTCCCCAGGTTTCCTCCCCGGAGTGTTGCCGTTTCGGGAAGGCAATCCCATTCTGCGGGCGCGGGCAAAGGGGATAGAGGCAAAGGTTTTCCCGATGCAAAATTAAAATTACTTGGTCGTTGATTTTGAAATTTCATAAATTCGCTTTAAGGTATCCGTATATTATCCATCTTCCTGACAGAATTTCATTTGGATGTTCCGTATTTCTACTCATGTAAGAAAAAATTTCAGCGGAGATTTTTTCCACGAACTCTCATCTCGTTGGTCGAGATGCATCCAAGAGAAGATAATTAAATCCTTGCGCTTCCGAAAATGTGGTTGCGGCATAGGCGTAGCCTCTTTATTTCCACAATTTAAGGCACATGATATATTGATATAGATGTATTTGCACATGATATATTCGAGGAGTGAAAGAATTTTCACACAGCCAACACTCTTCGGTGAGTTCTCAGGTGTACACTGCAGCAAACCTGCATGCCTACCAGAAATTAGTTAATTGGAATATCAAGTCGATTCGGGTGGTAAGTCAGATTTATACAGGAAACTTCAAGGGCTGCACCGGCACACAAGACTACATTAATTCACTTGTCCTTCCTCTTTATTGTTTTTCTTCCCTCTGATGCGTTGTCCTACAGAGCCCGTTGTAGTTAATTTCATACGAATTAAATTTCCCGTCAGCTAGTCTTTGCCGCAACCCATCCTCCAGAACTCCCTTCACCCACACTGCTCTTCGTGCCTTAACCACACTCTTCCCAAGACCTTACGCAGTCCCAATAATCTCGACTCCTCCCATCTTCCCCTACCCTCAGATGGAATTCGATTTGCCCTTTTACCCCCAGCCCCGATTCCAATGCTTCAACCCTCCGCACTTTAACGACTTCCGCCCTCTTCTCCTGCTCGCCTTCCCCCACAGTCTTCGCCCCAGGCCGGGCTCTTCTCAGCAGTCTCCCGCTCCGTCTCCAAATTTCCCCATTCTCCCCTTCCCGCTGCCCCCTACATCCTCACGGCCCTTTCCCCCTCCCCCGCCCCTTGAATCCACTTCCTTCTCATTTCCCTTTTTAACCTTTTACCACTCCCACCTACCCACTCTCTTCCCCGGCCACTCTTCTCGGCTCTTCACCCCTCCCGTTTCCCCCTCGACGGCAGAGCGGGGGATGGCGAGGGGCAGAAGGAGGAGGGGGCCAACGGATCAACAGACTGGGGACTACTTCCACGTCGCCCGTGCGCGCTTGAAAAAGCAATCCGAGATGCATTCATTCCTCCACCTCGCGGCTCGAGGCTATGCGGGGTCTCCTGTTTGTGACAACATCGCAGAGGGAGGGAGGAGTGGTGCGTGGTGCTCGGGACGTGGCAAGGTGAACGGAGGACGACGTCGGAGAGAAAAGGATCGGATGGTGGCAAAGGAAAGAAATTGGCGATCTTCATAAGACCTTCAATTAACTATTTATGAACGTGATCCAGGACGAAATATTGGGTACGCTCGCGAGTTTGACTATTCTAGGGCAATACTGCCTAAGGATATATATTTCTCAGGGTCTTCATTTCGAAATATCATTATATTTAAAGCAAAAACTTTTCATTTCACGGGTCTTCAGTTCGGTGAATAGAAGACCTGCTTAATAAAGAAGCCGGAGTAGTAGCCAGAAATTAAAAGGGTTCACCGAGGATCAATTCTAATTCAAAGAATGAGCCATAGCCAAATTTAAAAGCAAGTTTTCACCAAAGATATCACTCAGATCATGTTCTTAAAATAATAACTAACAATTTTAATTGTGGACAAAGGAATTTTCTGTAATGAACACAAAATATATTTAACTATCAGTTGACATACATAATAAAATCCATGGATAAAAAATTAATACTGTAAAACTTTTGACGCGAAAAAATAAATTTTCGTAGGAAGGTTATTTTATTCCACATGGTACCAACTAAAAAGAGCCCGCATACAAGACGACCGTTCAAAATCAAAGCCAACAATTCCTTTGCGTCAATTATCACAGCTGGTTATTAAAATACCTCATCATAAATTGGTTTGGCCTGAATGTGGCCCCTAAAATTCGATGGAATCTTCATTGATTTCAACTAGCAATCACACGTGTTAAACCTAAATATTACTACCTTCATCATATTGGAGGGAAGGGAGATTAAATACATACTGAATGAATATCCCCGAGCCGCTAATTTAATCATTAAAATTCGATATTTTCAAGTGTTTGTGACACGTAAATTGTAACTTCACAATGGAGTAAATAAAATATTTCAAAAAAAAAGTAAATACTAACGCAATGCATCAGAAAAAACAAGGAACTTTTGATAGGTTTACACGACACGCCATGATACTGCAGATTCGCTGAAATAAAACAAAGTAGCTAACCACGTATGAGGAGGCAGCACAGATGAGGGAGTGCTGACCCATATCCCTAGGCTATTTATTTTATTGATTTACTGTGCTAACTAACATCCTTGTGGAAACACCAAAACGCAGCTACCTCGACTCACATCGCTAACTAATGAACCCAAAGGCACGTGCCATGCTCAGCTCTGCCACCACATTAGCATTCCTGGGGAATTGGGTAAAGAAGGAATGCAATCGAGTACACCATCAAGTAGAGTGATTTAAATCTATTTTCAAGGGATTTCGTTCATTTGTCAAAATTTACTGTCAGGAAAATGGATTAGCAACTTAAATTCACTACTACCTTGATCAAAAATTTCCCGGAATTTATTCAGAAAATTAAAAATACAAGTTTATTCATCTAAATCTATATTGTCCCCTTCAAAGTAATCCCCATCGACTGCAACACACTTATGCCAGCGCTTGATCCAATCCTCGAAACATTTTTTATATTCGGTTTTCGGTATGTCCATCAGTGCTTCCTGCGATTTTTCCATTACTTCCTCTCGGCTGCTAAAACGCGTTCCCCGTAATGGTTTTTTAACTCGATTGAACAGAAAGAAGTCACAGGGAGCCAAATCAGGTGAATTCGGTGGCTGTTGGATGGTATTTGTTGCATTTTTCGTCAAAAAATTACGAATAATGATAGCACTGTGCGACGGTGCGTTATCATGGTGCAAAATCCACGAGTTTTCTGCCCACATTTCTGGTCTCTTTCGGCGAATTGCTTCACGCAAACGTCTCATAACGCCCAAATAATACTCTTTGTTTACTGTCTGGCCTTCTGGCAAAAATTCATGATGCACTACACCGTTGTAATCCATGAAAACCGTCAGCATTGCCTTCTTTTTTGACTGAAAACGACGTGGTTTTTTTGGTCTCGGCTTATTTGGTGAACGCCATTCACTTGCCTGATGTCTGGATTGCGTGTCGTACTCATAAACCCACGTCTCGTCTCCAGTAATGATCCTTTTGATGAATGTGGGATCGGATTCAGCCTCGCAAATCACGTCTTTTGCGACGTCAACACGGTCTCTTTTTTGCATGAAATTGAGGTCTTTTGGCACCAACTTTGCTGCTACACGACGGAAACCCAAATCATTAACCACAATGTCTTGGGCGGATCCATAGGCAATGTTCAAGTCCTCCGCTATTTCTCTGATGGTTAATTTGCGGTTATTGACCAACATTTCTTTTACTTTATCAATTTTTTCACCGACTTTCGATGTCGATGGTCTGCCACTGCGTTCATCATCTTCGATTGACTCACGACCACTTCTGAACCGCTCGTGCCACTGGTAAACGACCGTTTTTTTTAGAGAATCGTTGCCGAAACACTTTTCCAACATTTCCAACGTCCGTGCGCCACTAAATCCGTTTTTTACGCAAAATTTAATACAAGTTCGTTGTTGCAAACTTAAATCCATTTCTGCAATTGTAAAAAATCGCCAACACACACAGAGATAGATGTACTCTTGGCTACGTAACTTTTGCAAATGTCAAGTTATGACACTAAGATTTAAAGGGAATATCAACAACAGATGTACCAATTTAACAAAAAAACAGAACTCAAATCGGAACGATGGGAGCGCCACACGGTGGTTATTCCGGGAACTTTTTGATCAAGGTAGTATTTTGTAATCTGATCATGGAATTAAAGTCAAGATTAACAAGTAACTATTATTAGATATAAATTGAAAAAATAATGGGATTAAAGTTTTTATATCGAAAACGATCAGCACTGGTTGTCATTAAATTAGGCCTCATGTAATTTTAAATAGCCATCCAATTACCACTGGAGAGAATTTATTCCAAACACGTGAACGAGAATTATCAAACATTATTTTCCATAAATAAAATACATTCGCAATAATTTCATTACGTATATGCATGAATCAAAAATATTATTACTTAGGTAATTTTCAATTTGAATTACAATTGGCAATTTTTATTCATCATCTCTTGAATCTTGCAAGCAAAAAGGAATAAACAAAATACGAATAAACGCTGGAATGCAAAAGATGCAGGAATTTTTCATTTACTTGCACTCTCTTCCAAACATGGCCCAAATAAATTCTGGCAAGGAACTTTAATATAAGCCCACATCCAAGACATGCTGACACGGGCGAGAAAACAAGCAAGTAGCAACAGTCTCGGGGCCTACTGGAGAGCGGGAAATTTTGATAAGGTCACAATGGAAACCACTGCCTCTCCAAATAACATTTTTTACCATTCCTCCTGGAATTCCTAGAACCACGGTAGAGGGGGGGGAGAGGAAAGAGGACGTGCCGAGAGAGAGAAACGACGCCGTCCCAGCGAGTCCTCCGACCGGGGCAACCCTTTTGTCTTCGCAAGAAAACAAGCCTTCCCTCACCTCCAGCCTCCTTTCTCCCACAAACACTTCCCTCAATCCCGCACCGGGAAACCTTGCTTCGTCGCCCTGGCTGCTCCCACCTTTCCGGTGGAACGAGGGAGAAGGGACTCTCGCTAATTTCCAAGGTGGAACTTTTGGGACCCCATGAACTTGTCCCTCGCGTTCCCTCTTGTTACTCCCGCGTCCAGCCTTTCCACACCCTCCATCTCTCTCTATACGGCGACCCGACGGCACCGTGGCGGAATGCCCTTCTCCGCGCGACACTGGAGAACAAGGGCGGGAACCCTCGGCAGCCTATCATGACATCTCTGGAGCCGAAGTCTTAAATGGGATGCTGAAAAGGGACGAAAACGGAACGGCGAGAAATGTGGGGGAGGGAGGGCGGGGGATTTCTGAGGGGATGAGGAACCACTCGGAGGAAGAGGGCCGCGTGGGAGGACCCAGCGACATTACTCCCACACCCTATTTGCGGACGTCTTTCGAAGGGAGTGTTAGCCGCGCAAGTATTTTGTGAACTAGTGAAACTTTATTCTGCACTAACAATCATTACATGTAGGTTACCATAGGTCTTCATAACTTTCTTCCCACTATGAATCCCAAGAACAATCAAAATTTGATGTGATGCCCTGCCACTAAATTGGACAAGGAAGTAGAAAAAAACATTGTCAATCAATAAAAGTAATCCACTTATTAAAGGTAGAGTTTGGAAAATCTTTAACAAAAATTAAATGCATTAACTTCAGCTTAAGTTTCTCTTGAAACTATTGATTGATTGACTAACGAATGCAGAATTGCTTCACGCTGTGTAATGGTAGGCGGGGATAGGAAATATAGTGTAAGTTAGTCATTGCACCCATCCAAAACCTATTATAACCGGTGGGCCACAATTAATAATGAACTATCTAAACGCTCTATTGTAGAGTTTACCGCTTCACTTTTCTACGTCGGCGTCGTCGTCACTCCACAGACCGTACTGAAACATCCCATATCGCTCGTCAAGGAATGCAAAGGAAGAATCCGAAATATGCACTTTTACGGCAATTCTCAATATTTTGCTAAGAAATTCCACGAGTTGCTGCCACTTAATTTATAATAATGATACCCTTGAGTACAGGAAAACACGGGTAGGATTACAAAAAAAAGTTGGGCATCACGTTAATACACGGTGCATGTTCATTCCCGCCCAAGAGAGAGACAAAATTCGTTTTAATGTAAGATCTGGACTCAATCTAAGGAAGTTTGAGTGTTCGGCTCGAATGGAGAAAAATTATGGAAAAAATCGAATAATAAATCGCTTTTATTTTCCGCAGAAAAAGTAACAAAAATGGATAAACCATTTATAGTACATTCCAATAATGAAAAAATACACAAAGAAAATGAATGTATTTCAAGGCCACTCCCCGAGTTATATTAAGTAAATAGGAGCATTTTATCGTAAATTCTTCTCGATGGATGGGATGTGGAAAAGGAAAATCGAAAAACATTAAATTTCCTCAATAATCTTCAGTCATTTCGAATTGGAGATTTGGCACCGAACTTGGATAATGCGACGTAAAAATCGCATTCGGACGTGGTGGGATTAAAAAGGCCCAGTTCGTTATATCTCACTCCAAACGAAGCCCTCCATGAATTCATCCTCGCCCAATCTCCCTCTTCCTCCCCCATCCCTTTTTCATTCTGCCCGAATTTCCCCGTCCTATGCTGAGCTTCCACTAGCAACGCCCTCCTCGAAATCCCATTAAAAGCTCAGCGTAACCAACTTTCCTCACCCCAATCAAGGAGTAGGAGGAGGACAACATAATGAGCGGTGAAGAAAGCGGCGAGAATGGCGAAGGAAAAGATGGGTTTGGAAAGGGTGAGTGTGGGTGGAGTGGGGGCGGTCCAGTAAGGGGAGGAGGAGGGAAGAGCAGTGGGGTGGGAAGACGCAGAATGAAACAAGAATAAGAAAATAAAAACCCGCAGGAAGTTTTGAAGGAGGGGGCGGGAAAAAGTGTCGTTCAAACACACTTCTCTCCATTTCGCCCTCCAAAAACGTAAGAGGGAGAGCGGAAAGGGTACGTGAATGGGATTGCCTTGCGATTAATTTTTTTCCCATCGCTCGGCAGGCAGGATTTCCTCCTCGGCTACGGAAAACGGGAGATGCCTCGAGGGAACTAATGCATTCTCCACCGAACTCTCCCCGACGGGAGGATTTCCTGAATGTTTAATTCTCGCAGTGCAACGCACCGCCTTCGCGTAACGTGTGCGCCGCTCAAAATTAGCCAATTAATTACGAAACTGGAGTACCTACTTCAAGAGTGGCTCCCGAAGATAAACCTATGAAACGGCAGCATGCTTTCACCTGCTCCATTGCGAACATAACTGCGTCCTCTTCGTGACTGCATATCCCATTTACGAGGGCATACTCGCGACGCTTCATGAGTTTCATTAAAAGGAGCAATCGCAGAGACCAGTTCACTATGCACTATGCCTTGAACTCTTAAAAGTAAGCAGCATGTAACTCGAAATAGATATTTAGATTTGCCTACTAGGTAATAAGCAACACATATTTAGATTAGTAGGTGCGTCGACAGCGATGGTTATTTCGCCCGAATTCTTAAAAATGACAACGTTATATGGAAAAATCGAATGTGTTTTCCTATGGGAAATGACATTTTTACGTAAAAACTTCTATCGCTGCCACAAAACTCGAGAAAAATGACTCGTCGACTTAATATTCGCACTAACTCACGAAAAATATCATGTTCAAATTACTCATGTCTATGTTACTTCTGTCTTTTTTTTGAATCGATGGAAATTCGGACATTAATCTATTTGAATTCAATTTATTGTGATTCATCACTTATTTCATCATTCTTCTTTCAATGATAATATCATGACATTACTCTTAGGTCATATGTAAATTAGTGAATGGCTTCATCTCCAAAATTATTGTCATTCAATACGAGTTTAGAGGATATGATTTAGCATTTCTTTTCCGTTTTATAATTGACAGAAAATAGAGGGTATATTTTAGGGGGTGAATGAATACAATCTACATACAATGAAGTAGAAAAGAGAATTGGGCTGTGTTTCCTAGGAGAGACAAGGGGATTGACGCTTTACCTTGTGGACGCTCGTATCCACCCAAAACCTACATTAACCGGTAGATTACCCATAATAATAATCTAACTAATCTCGTACCCCGATAAATCTCAGCAATTGAAAATGGAAGCGAGTGAAATCATTCAAGATCCTTTAGTGTGCAACAATATTCAGAAAACGAATCGATATATTCAAGTAAATTAAATAATCTACGAAGAGAGTAGGATAGAAACTTGCATGATTTCATTACGAATTGAATATCATTAACTGTTTGTATGTCTGGTGTTCGGTTGCGCCAAATGTATACAATCTTGATTTTATGTTTCTTATAATTACAGCGCTGAATAATAAAATAAGGATTTTTTTAACCATTCATTCTCAAACTGTTCTCATTACCACTATTCTGAAGGAAGTTTGTTCACACTTGGAATAATAGCGACTCGGTCAACCATTTCATAACATGACGTGAGATCTCAAAAATTCACGAGTAACTGAGTATCATAATTTTAATCTTTTTTAGTCATCCGTGAGAAAGCAAGAGTGAACTTATAAATATTTGAGTGTGCCCTTTAACTTCTGCGAGGTGTTCATGATGAGTGGGGACTCAGTTAAACCTCGGGTGACGAATAAAATTACGCGTAATATTTCGAACTGAAGAGTTTGCCGGGTAATTATTTACGTTGACAGATTTATCAGAGTAAACTGAAACATGAAGACAGGTGAAAATAGCTAATATCCAACGGAAGTGCAATGCGCAGATTGACATGGAAATGACATTTTGATTCGTGACGTGATTGCGCGAGATAATGCCAAAACAGCGTGATAAATGGATTCATTTTGAGGTTACGCGATTGACATGGCGGCGCCAAGTTCCAATTTTGCTCCAGTTAATTGAATATTGGGTCGTAAATAACGGTCATAAAGCAGTGCAAGGAATGAATGGCCCGAGTAATCGATGCAATCTTTAAAGCGAGGGAGCTCAGATGATCAAATTACTCAACTCGTATAATTAATGAGATGTCGTGACAAAAGTATACACAAAACGAAATTAAATGGGATGTGAAAACGGAATAAGCTAACTCTCTCAATTGTACCGTACACTTCTGTGATTGAACGTATTTGATTGCTAAACGCATAGAATTTGTATAAAAATTGGATTGAAATACCATGCAGCATATATGAATTGCCGTATAGAGTGGAGAAATTAGAAAAAAATACAGGAAAGACTTTATTACTACGGAATATGTGTGGATCCTTAAACCTATCACTAAACATGCATTATTTAGCACACACGGAAATTAAATTTTAAGCAAATGAGTTAATTAAAACACGAACGTTTTAATTATAAACAAAGCATTATGACCTTAAATTTAGTGGACACTAAAATATATGTAAAACCAGGCGTAACAATCTCAAAGTCATTAAAAGCATAATTACCTTAAAGCTTACCCATTATATGCAAAATTTTATTACTAACCTAGTATGTACGAGGGTCATCCGGAAAGTAGTACCCGTTCGTGCCGCATGAAGTGCTGACGACGCGAGTAGCCGCTGGACGAGGTCAGATAGCTTCAGTGGCTTGTCTGCCTTCTCTGAGCCAAGTTGCGTGACGCTAGCATTGCCTGTGTTGTTTCTGTGATTGTTTACAATGTTTAAAAAAATTGAGAACGCCGCCAGTTGTGAAGTGAGGGCAGTGATTAAATTCCTCAATGCAAGAAACGTTCGCCCATGTGATATTCATCGCCAATTAAAGGAGGTGTATGGAGACAATGTAATGGACGAGTCGTCTGTTCGGCGGTGGTGTCGCAACTTCAACATGGGGAGGGGGAACACACACGACGATGAGCGTTCGGGGAGACCGTCTGTCATTACAGACCAACTGGTGAGCTCAGTTGACGAATTCGTGAGGAACGATCGGCGCGTCACAATTGATGACATCTGTGAGCATTTTCCCAATGTTTCTCGAACAATTGTTCATGAAATTGTTAAACACCATCTGCATTATGCAAAAATTTGTGCAAGATGGGTCCCTCGCGTATCTCAATGAGCTGGCGGCGAAGGACTATGCAGCAGGAATACAGAAACTTGTCACACGTTATGACAAATGCCTTAATTTGCTTGGAGATTATGTTGAGAAGTAGTTTAAAGTATCCTCTTTCAAATAAAATTTTTTATGTTTGTTAATATTTACTTTTGTGTCTTTATTTCACGAACGGGTACTACTTTCCGGATGACCCTCGTAACATAACGGATAGCCTGCGTGAGTATGAAAGAATGTCCAAGTCCAGGAGATTCAGGAAGCTGAAACTCTACGATAAAGTTATAATCTAAAAGGATGGAGGAAGCCTTCCTGAATTTCCATTTACTGACGTTGACTGGTTACACAGATTCGAAATTTATTTTTCCCCTCTGTCTCTCCAAAAGATTCAGGGAAAAATTTGGTATCAAAAGTGTTCTGCACAAATTTCTCTGTCCAAACGCAATGATGACATAAGACAAAGCCTTTTAACTTATCTAAAATTCTGTTTGAAAATATATTTAAAACTAACAAACAATTTACATCATGACTTTATATCTAAACCGTTTCCCGAATTTACGTGGTCATACTGTTATTGATTGCGTGTTGCATGAAGCAAGAGTAGATAATTATCGCCAAGCGCATCACTTAGATGCACTGATAAAAAATAAATCGCAATTCCGAATGAACAAAGAGTGGGTTCATCGTATGATAAATTTGGATTTAATGTGACGATTTTTAATTATTTCTCAGACGTGTGGCCACTTGATGAAAGAACAAAAACATTAGCAGAGGGCATCATGAGTTATCACGGGATGTCAAACGGACGCTAAGGATGAGCAGCCCTATATTGGTTTCGCGGAGAAAGTATTCTGCATTCTAGCTGCATTTCCCCAACTTTCCATCCTTGCAAATTTAATGGTGTTCATGACCTTAACCCCTGATATCCCATAATCAAGACAAGTAATGCCCAGGTAATATAATTACTTCTTGAATACTTACGCACCCGCAGTTCTCACCCTCGGGATTACTAAGGAGGGAAATAATTGAGAAAGGTTAATGAAGACAAATCCAACCACGTACCCCTAATGTTTCCCACCGGTCCATAACTCCCTCGGGCGGGCAGGAGAAGGAGAAGGCTCTCCTTCGCTTCCATCGCAGCCACTCACCCTAGCGGCACACGACGTCGGGGAGGAGGGGGGCGCACGGAGGACGTGCCCGGAATCGAGCAGGCCGGGTAAGAAGGGAGACAAAACAAACCAGGCCCGGGGACACGAGAGGGGGCTGAGAAGGATTCATAACCGAAAGGCGCTTCGGGGGATGCCAGGAGGAAGGAGTGGAGGGTACAGAAGAATGTGCGGAGAGGGTCAAGCGGGAAGACTCGGGGGAGGGCGGGTGGATGGAGCGGGGTGTTGTTGGAGGGGACGGGGGGAGCGAGGAGAGTCGGGGGCAAAGGGGAGAGGAGGGTGTCGGGGCGAACGGGATGATTAAAAGATGAGGGCCTTGCGCGCTAGATCCTAGGGCAACGAGGGAAACGCCCGCAGGAGCCTTTGTCTGAAAGGGCCAGGTGAAATTAAGTCCTCGGCAGAAAAGTTGTTTGCCACAGCGGATATGGTGAGTGAAGACGCACAGGACGAGAGGAGTCCCAGAAATTTCGCTTGGCAACGAAAATTAGTGAAAGCGTTCCGCGGCAAAGTGAGAACATCCGATATCAAATACCTAAAAGGATTAGAGGATCGCAGTCAATGCAACGCAAATTATTCACTCGTGCGCGTGACAAAGGGCAATTAGCCAAGTGAAATTTCCTCCGGTATCACTGTTGACTTATATCACTTCCATTCATACTCAGTCATAATGATATTTCATTTGACATGAATTTTAGAGATGTTATTAAGAATGAAGGTAATTGTAAAATAAAAAGGATGAATGTTAAGTAAAAGGAAATGTGTATGCGCATATCAGAGGAGCAGGTCCATCGCTAGAGTATTAAATGATATTTTTTCCTATGCCGACGGTATTTTTATGCCATTAAAATTAATTTGATGGGATGAGTAAAAAGGAGTTGAGTAATACTCTTCAGAGAAATCTTTAATGAGTAAACAGAAAACATGAAATACCAGGAGTTAATATAATTAATTAAATACGAAATGGATGCCAGATGAAGGAATACAGCTGACTCAAGCTAGTAACCCATCAATAGTTTTAATTAAAATAGTTCAACACTTGAGCCATTCATTTAGCTTGTATTGTTGGTAACACGTTCATTTGCTTCAGGTAGCTTTTATTCATATGCAGTCAAGAAGGCACCATACATTTGCTATAGCTTTTACTTACTCTTGCAGCGAAAGATTCTTCGCTCAAAGATATACAACAGATATAATTAGTGTTATTGTCACGAAAATGTTCAATAAATTTGATACCCTTTTTATAACAAGAACTGTCTTGCTCCTCAAAATATCCATTAACTGCCGATCCAACAAAGAAAACACAAATATTTTGGAAAAAAATGTAATCATTTGTCAACATAATCTCTTTTCAGCTCTATACACTTTTCCCAGTGATGTTCAGTAAGGTCAATACCCTTTTTATTATAAGAACTATCTTGCTCCTCAAAATAGCGATTAACTAACTACCAATTCCACTTCTTCACAGTTGGAAAATATTTGACCACCGAGCCATTTTTTCAAGTTTGCGAACAGTAAGTAAATCATAGGGGGCAAAATTTGGCGGATAGGGTGCATGAGGTAGCAATTCAAACTTTTAATTCATGAATTTTGGCCATTGCAATAACGGATTTGTGAGCTGGTGAATTGTCTTGATGTAACAACACTTTCTTCTTAGCCAAATGCGGCCGCTTTTGCTTGATTTCTTCGCTCTAACGTTGCAATAACTTTGCTTAATACTCGCTGTTGATAGTTTTTCCTTTTTCAAGATAGTCAATGAAAATTATCCCTTGCGCACTCCAAAAACCCGACGCCATGACCTTGCCTGCAGACGAAACGGCCTTCGCCTTCTTTGGTGGCAGTTCTCCCTTTGGAATTCCATTATTTTGATTTTTCTTTTGTCTCGGGTGTGAAGTAATGGACCCATGTTTCATCCATGGTTATGAAACGGTGCAAATATCCCGCTTTGTTGCTGTGAAACTTTGCTAAACACTCAACTGAAACATTTTCACTACACTGGTTTTGCTGGAGTGTGAGCAAATACAGCACCCATCTTGCACACATGCAGCACCCACCTTCTCATGTCCAAATTTTCAGTTAATATTTTATGTACAACACTTTTTGAAATGCTTACTGTCTTCTAGCTTGTGCACATTCAGTTGATCATCCAGTATCACTCTGTGGATTTTCTTCGCCATCTTTGGAGTCGTTACCTCATTTGGTCGACCAATGCGATGCTCGTCCTGACAGCTCGTATGGCCTCGTTTAAACTCTGCTACTCAATATTTTACAGTTGTAAACGAGGGAGCAGACTCGCCCAGAGTAGAATCCAGTTCAGATTTACATTGGTTGGGCAGAGGCCTTTCAAATAAAAGTATCGTATCACATAACGATTACCATTTTTCTCCATTTTCACTAATTCACTGAAAACGTTCACTATTGATGGCTGCCAAACAAATACTAAACAACGTAGCGTCTTCAAACTAGAAACTTATGCTTTATAGATTGCATACCTTCTAATAGAGTGATATTTTCCAAACAACTACCGCCATCTCTAGGTCAGGCTGGGTACTTCTGGGCCTTCCAATGCACAGGAAGCGTACCGCATTGGTGTGTCGAAGCACACAGGTGCTGTTTTGAAGAGTTTTATAACTTTGTACTTTGGTCTACGACGTCCAAATTAAATGGACGATTTAGTATCAGTTTCGCGGGTGGCTAATTTACTGATTCCTTGGCACCCGTTTGATTCACGGAAGCAGCATGATACCAGCATTATGAGCAGCAGCAGTATGTTTACGGATTACTCTTCTGATGAAACTGGATTATAATTTATGCGTGAATCGTATATCGGAATGGAGTATGCCAATTTCAATTCCATACTTCTATCAGCACTATTTTCCTAATGCGCTCAAATCCAAACTTAATTTGCCTAATTTCCTCTTCGATGACAGAGTCTCAACAATGTACACATAGTACGATCCTATTGTACTGGGTATACGAAATTCGTGTACTTGGGTATATTACGATTTGCTTCACCAAAGATGAGGGGATTTAATTATTTTAGGGGCAGATACTTCAATTTCGCCTCTATCTTAACGTTATTTTCATTCTTGGCGGTTTATCGACCCGAGGTAGATTTTGAAAGAACACTAGAAACTACTTCTATTGCCCTAGTCATCCAAGGGAACTTTGCATCTCTAAATAAGAGATTTACATGCAGATTTTTTGCAATGCACTTAACCATTCTTCATCTTTATATGCCTTCTACATCCTATCATGCCGTAATTGATCATTTTTTCGTACCTCTGACTTTTTTACTGAAAATTATACCCTCAACCACGGTGTTTAACGTGCCACCATCTCAACGGTCAACCCAATGATTGATTTGCCAGGAGAGGGTAGAGTTCACCTCTTACACATCCTTGCGGCTTGCATAATTATCCCGAGAAGATCTGATATCCGAAAAATCACAGAACTTTGTCGACGTTGATCGGCGGGGGGGTCCAAAGTCCCAGAGATTCCAACCCTGTTCCTTCTGTCCGTAAGCGAATTGTCTAGTCGCTAAGCTACCACAGCCCTATTCCACGTAAAACCAATTCTTTACAACTCTTTCATTCACTACTGCCGCCTTATTCAATTTCCTTTAACAAATAAATTTCTTCCCTCACCACGCCCAACACATCCATCTGTCCTTTTCCCAAACAATCTAATTTTCGTCTTCCTTATCCGCATTTTTATTCTGATTTCTCAAATATATTTTTCATAATTAATAGCTAATACATTTTTCATAATTAATATCTATGGTTTCGCACCAGAGAAGTAATATAAAAGACATCTAAACTAAATATATGAAAAATTCTCTTTTAGCATGTGCTGGAAATATTTAATAAATGCGGGATTGCAGATCTCTCTCATCCTCCTATTCAAATTACGCTTAACAACATAAATAAACAAATATCAATAATTATAATTAACAAGTCGGATATATATGGCATTCAATGGTATGATGTGATGAGATATGCGGTAGCAAATAAAAAGTTAGGGGGTGTACCAAATACCATCGCAGTGACCGCTGAGAATGTTATTTTGGTAGGCCGAAATAGCGCGCACATCAGAGCGTAAGATCCTAACGACGTTTAAATTTCAAACATGCTTCGGAGGCTAGTTTCCCTCCCTGGACCGCCTGTATTTTCCCATGAGTTTGTACTAGAGTAATTACGCCGCCTCGGTGAAGCTGTTGATGTGACCACAGGTATCACCTGCATTTGAATACGGGCCTCCCGGACAGTTGCGACCAGCGGGTGTAAATGAGCTACCATAATATTCTGATTGAAAAAAATTGCAAATCATATTAATTGTGCGGCATAATGCATAAAAAATTAATATAAGAGCTTGCTATAAGTGAAGATTAATTTCCTGTGCGCAGACGAGCCCGGAACCACGCGATATCGTTTGAGATCCCAACATTTATAAATAAATAAATGCAGTGTAGGTTTACGAACCAATTGATTCGGTCCATATTTGTATTTATTAGCTTTATTTTTATTAAAATATTGGTCGGAAATAGTGCGGACCAGTTCGCAGTCCCTACATATGTTTATTTTCTTTGGTATGCACGTATAACATGCATGAACGCCGAGCCACCCGAGGTCCGTTTCAAATATCCCATCGTAATTTTTTATATTATTTTAGCTCGAGTGTATAATTTGCACATTCAAAGTATTTATTATGATAAATATTTTGCAACTGAGATACCAATAGATACTCATGTCATAACAGTATCGTGTATTTAGAGTGACGTGCTCTGTTCTTTTGATTCCCCTCAGGATATTACGTGCTATTCATTTATGGACGTTTACACTCGCACCAGGGACGACCGCCCCTGTTCCAAACTTGACACTTCCCACTTTTCCCAGTTTAAGAGTCCCGAAGGCAAGGGCGCTTTGTTGGTTTACCGCAGTAGACCCAGGTCTCCTGGAAGACGTAAGCACTGAATGCTTACCGTTTGGCCGAACTGCAGGTAATTTCTCCAACCCGCCATAACTTTGGCTGTCTGCCTCAAACTACGTACCAGTAAGCGCAAATTCAGTTTCCTCGGTCACTGAAAGAGCGACAATCTTTTAGGGAGTTTTCTTTATCACCAACGGACGTCTCTTTTCCCTTTCGCGTCATTTTTGAGCTACATCGAGAGAAACGGCGGTTAAGGTTCGGTTCGTTTGCCTGAAACCAACTCTCGCCCCTGGACGGATTCATGTCGACCGTTCTCCGAGACGCGTCCCTGATGAGAGAGAGGAAGCATCGCCATCCGTCTTCCCTCAAATAATCCCCGCGAGAAAGGGACTTTGGTGGAATTATCAAAGGCTATGTATGGAATCTATTACGCGTTTAGTATTTAGAGCGTGAGGTTAGGAATTACTATTTTGCTGTGAGACCACGTGGACGGACCAGACTCATTACGCTACACACCAGATCAGGAGGTATTAATAGATTTACTGTTTCCGTGTTTCCACGTCGCACCAATTGTGTCATTGGGCATTTAAATAAATAACGACTGTGAGATAAGAGCTCTGCGGGCAAATTGTATCAAAAACATGAACTCCAATGGCCGTAATAATTTGGAACAACCAAACGTCGTGAGTACATGGAGTGGGATGAAACTCTTCGTATATTTCACGTAAACTCTAGATTCATTTAATCGCATTTCGGTATTCAAAATTGTTACGCGCCAATAGATTCCCCCGCTAACGCCTTAAATGAAATGTATTTCTATTCATTTAGTCGGCCTTTGGCGAGCACATAATTTAATTAAAATTTCTCTTTCACCATCTTATTTTTATTCTCCCTTCCAAATCCTTACTTCACCTTAGGTCAAAGCGATTTTGTTTTCAAAGGATTCATGATTGTAACCACGCCCTTTAGATAGGTGAATTTTACTACCATGTTTGCACGGGGCGACCAGAGGAGTTTGCTTCGCTAGTCATACATCCGGGTCACATTTATCTATAGACTATTGGGAGACTTCTTACGCGCTTACCACGTCTTCCTCTATTCGTTAATTCTATGTTTACGCTCTAATATGAGTGGAGGTTTGATTATGTTACCGGATACGCTTGCCATGGCATGCAAATTTGAAGCTTATCTTAATATTTACAATACTATACTCACTTGCCTTTCGACAACATTAATTTTATAGGACGAGGTTTCCGCTGTGTCCCAACATCATCAGGTACACACTAAAGAAAATAGGTTTCCGAGGTTACAAAGGTGGTGGGAGAGGAAAGTGGACTGCGCGAAGAGGAGAGGTTTCTATTATCCGTGCCTACGCCGAATGTCAGAGGGGCATCTGTCATTGAAGGACACTGGGGGAGGGGGGCGCCACAAGGGTCGAGATATGGCGGCAAAACCCAAGACGGAGAAGGGGTGCGATATATAGTTTATAATAAGGGAATTTAGTGCAACACTTGAAGAAATTTCATCTGTTCTCAACAGTCAAGAATCTTGGGTCGATTATCTTTGCATCGGAGTACGGTCGCTTCAAAATTGCTAGTTCGATTCTCGATTTCGAATATATGGTTGGAAAAAAGTAATGCGGAATTTTCTTTCCCAAAAGAAGAAATTCGTGCTTCCTGATTCTGTCTTTAAACTTTCTTCCTCATTGGCCATTAAACTCGCTCGTCAACATATCTTTCCCTTCCTTAAGACCCTTTATCACCGGCACTTCTCTCAGCAGCCTCCTCCTCACCCTGGCCCCTTTGAAACTTTACTAACCTTGCATTTCCCTTACTGTGCCCCCAGAGATGTAGCCACATAACCAAATCTGGGTTGTTCACAATTAAAGTTCAGTGGGAAGAGAAGTGAGTGTATTTTTAAAAATTTATTCGCTATAACACCAAAAAAAGCACCAAGACCTTTTGCATTGGAATTGGGGGGGGGGGGGACATTTTGATATAATCCATGTACATCAACAAGTTAAAAAAAATAAGTGAAACAAAAATTAACAGTCTATAACCGGAGTTGAAGAGAAAAGGTCGAGCGAGAGATTCTTTTGCCAGGGAATCAAATATTGAGAGACTTCTGCAGAAGAGGGAACGTTGGCATTTAGAGGTGATTTTACAGGTGAAACGAGTGGGAACGCGGATTGAAAAGAATAAGATTAGGTGAATATTGAAAATGCTATGTAAGAAATTCAAGTCGGCTATCATCCAGCAATAATGCAGGTCACGAATGCCTAGGTGGAAAGAACTTGTTATTGTAAAAGGTTTCTGAGAAAAGGATCACGGTGACGGAAAACAGCAAGAAAGAAACTGATGGAATGGTTGGGGAGTTTCAATGTCGAGAGCAGGCGGTGGACCAAATGTGAGAGGAATAATCTAGAATGCAGGATGGAGGAGGATGCAACCGAAGAAGATGTTTCCGTCCCCGGGGTGGCGGAGTAACATCCTGACCTGCCAACCCAGAGGTCGCGATTTTGATTCTCGCCTATGTGGCTTATCTTCCCACTAAAGTTTGGGTGTTTGTAATTGTCTATATATATATTATATATATACATGATTTCATCGAAGTAACACGGAAGTGTTGAATAAAAAGCTTGGACAGCAACAAACAATATAAGAACACATAAAAAGAACAATCACACGTTATTTCTTAATAATTTCGACGGAATTTAGCTCCGTCTTCCTCGAAAACGGAGCTAAATTTTTAAGAAATAACGTGTGAGTGTTCTTTTTATGTGTTATTATATTGTTTGTTGCTGTCCTAGTTATATATATATATATTTATATTAAAATCATTGTTATAAGTCCGATGTAAATACCGAAGTGCTGTTAACGGATTAATGCGAAGTAAATAAAATTATAAATAAACAAATATGTTAGGCAAGAGGGTCGCTAATGTTCATAACCCCATAAGCCGGTAAAGGAGGCCGACAATCGCCATCGTGGGGAACTATGGGGCACTTTTTATAAAACGGCTATCTAACGTGAGCCTACAATTGAAAATTACTCCTATTTCGGAGTGAGTTACCAGAGAGGAAATTGGATATTTATTGATGGTATATGCTGTTCAGAAGATGTTTTGAAGACAAATACATTAGAGATGATTTTGAGGGGCTTAGGCGTAACTTCCATCTACTGCGCCAAAGGCAAATGGCACTTAAGGACACTTGAAGATAATGCGTTTGCATAAAAACATCAATACACTTGAATATCCTGAAATTCTCGGCAAATACGAAAATATTTCAATCCTAGGGGATAACTCAATCAATAATGTCATCTACAAACAGAATGAAAACCGGGGGCCAAAAACACGATCCCGTGGTTATTCAGATGAGACGGGTATGTATGCGATTGACGATCCGTAAAGCAGTGCACACTGATCGCGAGAGTAAAGCAAGTCGGCAATGACATATAACAGAACACCGTCAATATTATAAGGATGCTTAAGCTTGTGAATTATGGGGCTATGGTTAACGGATTCGATGGACTTATAAAACTCAATATAACATACATCAATTTGGGAGTTACGCTCAAAAACAGAAGTAATGTGGTAGCGAAGGATTCCCTAGATAGGTTAGAAATGATCCACCGGGGAAAACATTACGTTGGTATGGTGCGATTTAAGGGAGGGTGTGGTGCTGCAAGTGATTGTGAATAAAGCAATAATGCGTTGAAAAATTATTGACAATACGGACCACATTGATATCGGACCATCCATCTAATCTTTAGTTTCCGATTATAAACGGGTGTAATATTAGTAATTATCTTTAAAGGAGAGGGGGAAATGTACCAGAACGAAAAAATCTACTGAAATTCTAACGATGAGCAAGTAAAGTAAGTTAGCCCTGCGTTGTAGAATTTTTCATATCATGAAATAATTTCACATACGCCCGATAAGATCAATTGTATCTATATATTTTCATGGCCATCAGAGAGGAGCTAACTAAAAAAACAAAATTTGAGCTCTCAAGGACGACATGCAAGAACTGCCAGTGTCGTTTGTCGTGATAGTTGATGAAACGCCTCTATAATATGTAGATGTGGGTACATACACATATTAATTGATCTCAGACACCACTCTTCTTTTGATTAACAGTACTAATATGTAAATACACTTTTCCTCTCCATTAGACACCATCTAGAGTAAACGGAAACGGCTGAAGGATTGTTTTGTCTTCCGCGTAGAAATATTCGCCCACCACCCCATCGGGAGAAAAACCAAGGAGTGAAAGAAAAACCTATAAAAGTAAACTTTCGATGGAGTTTTATCTACTCTTTGAGAAATCCAAAGATAGCAAAAAAATATAAACGCTCGGCACTCCCTCCGATATCACTTTATCGTTTTTCTTTTCCAAGATTCCTTCCAAGTTCTCTACCTTCTTTTATTTTCTCGCTTCCTCGGCAGAGCTATTCCGTTTCCATTCTTCCGCCATGCCCTCAAATATCCCCAAATACAACACACACCCGCTCACGCACACCCGCACGTATGAAGGGGGGAGCGGAAGGCCTACGATATAACTCCCTTCGGTCAATCCAATTTCCACGCCATCTCTAAGAGTCACGGCCGCTTTGGCATTCAGGCGGTGACTTGACCGCCTCAATTTCTGGCATTCCGCCTTCCCACCCTCGTTCCTCTCTCTCTCCTCCACTCCTAGTTCCGTCTCCTTCGTGCGAAAAATGGGCGGAATGGGGGAAAGGAAAGGGAGCACAGAAGAGGCGAAATAACATTTCTTCCTCCCTCCTTCCTCCGCGAGATAACGACAGAAACGAAGGCCCCTGGTGATTGGATTCTGAACCAAACAGAACTCTCATGAATAGTTGGCAGCAGAAGTAGGTGGGGCACGCTCCTATATTTCTATTACGGGGATAACAGATTCGGAGGACGTCCTGAAGTTCGTTAAGTGAGTTAGTCGGGGGCACAGCGCCGCAGATACTGGGAAAGCCTTACCTTCAAGATCGGGAGGGAGAGGAGAACGAGAAAAAAGGAGGGCAGAGAGCATCCATGGAAGAGGGTTTAGCAGTGTGCTGCCCAGAAGGAAGTTAATATTCAACTGACGACGGTATTTTTGCACATTTAGAAGGATTAAGACTCGATATTATCCATTACTCTTTAAAATACTGTATTCAGGAGGGTAACACGTGATTTTGAATTTATATTTTGCACCTCGATCTATCATTTTGGGGACTGACACCAAATAAATCGACTGAAAGGTTGGTTTTGATAGGTGGGGGTAGAATACACTGCAAAAAACCTCGAAGAACATGGAATTTGCACATTTACACATTTTAAGAAGTTCTGGTAACCATAAAATCGCCCCGGTTCGACTTAGGATGGAGGTATCAAAATGGATCATCCTGGATTCGCCCGTCATTGACCGAATCAATCTAATAAATGAAAAAATATATACTTTGGAATGAAACCCAAGGGAAAAACACTTTATTTCAAAGAAACGAGCAAGTTGTATGGAGATTTGCCATTAGTCTTAGATGCGGCTAATTCTTGTAATATCCCTTACATTTCCTACAAAGTAAACATTAAATACATAGGCACTCAAACAAAATCACAAAAAGTTTCAAGGTCATTGCTTCAAGAATCATTAACTGATTACGGAAACCAAGCATTTTCGATTCGGTCAAAATTCGTTTTAACATGAGCTAAGTCACATTGCTTTCATATTTAATAGCTGAAAATAACAAGGGTGATATCACTACTATTGTTATCGCGATATCTATGCCTATGGTGCACATGGTTAGTCGATTTGATTATTCGTTGGCGGTTTAAAAAGCTTATTTATCTCTACAAATTCAAGATGCATCACACCGGAGAAACCGATTTGGAGATGGTATTTGATCACGAACAGGAATGGACAACTATCGAGGCGCGGAATCCAACGGGGTGCAACTTCCTAGCGCAGCTGAATAAGGTGATGGATTTAATTGCGACCCAAAATCATTAAGACCGTAACAATCACATTCACAGAGACACCAGAGATGACATGGAAAGTACGAAAACACTTTCACGCGATAAGCCCGGGGACAAAATTGAATCTTCAGCCTGAGCTTCGCGAGACCCGGCTCCCTGTTATTCCATTCCACCTTTCGCTTAAAATAACGAGCGGGCGGCAAGACAGCGAAGGAAATGAATTGAAATCCAAAACAAAACGTCAAGGAGGCGGAGAGGAGGATGCGGATGAGGATATAAAGGGAGTGGCGTTTCCATTTTCTCCCCTTCATCTCGGCTCCCCACCAACCATAACAACGGGCCCACCCCGACATAAAAAGCAAAGGTGGGCGAGGGAGAAATGGGGGTGGGTGAGGGGCAAGAGGCGGGGGAGGAGCGAGACGGGGACGAGGGAGAGAGAGTGTTATGCGGGGAGACAGGGTGAGAGTGAGAAAGTGGGAAAAAAGAAGCGAGAGGGGTCGAGGAGATCCCATCAAGAGCAGCTCCAACCTCCCGACTGCCAGCCTCTCATGAGCTTCAAATCCCTAAACAATCACTCTTTTCTCTCTTACCAACCCTCCCCGCCGCTAACACTCCGTTACCCTTAGACCGCTGCCTCCTTCCACACCCTCCACCCGGCAGCACCCTCGCGGTTCACGGAGAAAATTCGACCCGAAACCACCTCCAAAGCTCCAAAACCCCATTCCTCTACTCCCAACACGCCCCCGTCTCTTGCCCTCTCACCCTCCTTTTATTACTTCTTCATTCTCTTCCTATCTCTCCATCGAGAAGGGTGTGCTTCTTGATTTAGACCACCTTCTAGACCCCTCGCCTCCTCTCGTCCTCACAAAGGAATGGGGAACGCGGCAGAGGGACGATGCATGCCGGTTTCCATTTATTTCGCGTCTGTCCAATTCGTCCGTCGGTCGACCGGAGGGCAAAGGGTGGGGCAAGGAAGACAAGTTGAGTGATCGATAGAAAAAAATGAGATTTATCAAGGGAAACTTTCCGACAGGATGTTGGAAGAAATGCAATTAACGTTACTCAAAGATATCTGAAAGTAAAGACAAAAACCACTGTCAAATATATTCTGGAAAAGGGGGATTTCGTCAGGGATATTTTGTATCGGAACCAGGAACGGTTTGAACCCTTTTCGGACGTAGCAGGATACGCTTTTGAAATCAATCACATCGGGCGCTATGAGAAGGCTCTACCAATAAATTCATGCATTCTTGGGTCAGGTTCCTTTGCGACCGCAACCTTGCATTTTTAAGAATTGTGTAGTTTTAGGCGTGACATAGTGAAATTGGAATATATTAATAATCAATGGAAAAGTACTAATAATAGTCATAAACTTCTATTTTAAATTGGACTAAACCTAGAAAGGCCTGTTGATTTACCGGCGCATGATTAGTGCGGGGTGTTTTCTGGAAATCAACCGTTCTACTTACTGTGCAAGTTTCAATTATTGGCACCTCTATAGAAAAGTTGGCGACAAAACATTTGGACTAGAGGAAAACCGGGAATACTCTGTCATACATCCATCTATTATGACGGTATTAATAAAATACAATAACAATAAGTATGTATTTATTATGCAGTAAAACTTCTTTATCCACAGTTCGTTTTCTCGGCTTCATTTACACCTTCGTTTTATTTGCACATTCGTATTAAAGCTGTCCCCTTTCGTTACCATGTAATTTATAATTAAATTTTCAAACTTGAATTTTATCGTGAGAATGGCTTTCTACAGAAATTATATGAGATTAGATTAGAAAAATTGAACTGAGTTTCATTTCTTTTTGATAGGCAAAAGTTTTTTCATTATTTAAAATAACTTGCTTCTAGGTAGAATACTTTTGTTGCATAGCTTATTCCACAGAATACCTTTCATTACAGACGATCCTGTTCCCAGGTAAAAGTATTTCCCACGTTTATTTCCTATTGTCTTCTTTCACATACTAAAATTTAGGTTTCATTTATACTGATTTTGTTCTCGTTGTAGGTTACACTACTTCATGTTGAAATGAAGGAAATAACTTTATAATTCCACACACATTTTTATTTAAAACACGACCTAGGTTTGGACATCATTACCCGATGATGACATCCAATGTTGAAACCTAGGTCGCATTTTAAATATAGAGTTTGTAGAATTATAATGTTACTTCCTTCATTTCAATTGCTGCGTGAATTCCATAAAGTTACGGCTGGGACAACAAATTTCATATATTAATTCACTTACTCGGCTGAATTTCTCCTCTATGATGATTCTCTTGACCAAAATGACTTAATTTAAGGCTCTGTCTGCTC
This sequence comes from Hetaerina americana, assembly GCF_022747635.1. Classification (NCBI taxonomy): domain Eukaryota; kingdom Metazoa; phylum Arthropoda; class Insecta; order Odonata; family Calopterygidae; genus Hetaerina; species Hetaerina americana. The sequence goes on from NW_027286069.1 coordinate 63,632,599, forward strand.
TTCTAGTGGCGGAAATGGTATTTGGTCAACAATTCATCCGATTTTATTCACCTTCCTTTACATAATTATCAGAAAAACACAACATGAGCACACAACACGACCGATATTATAAATTAAAATTCGCATCGGTCTGCTGTCTTATTGATTTTAGATAGAGGCAAAGATCTTAAATTTCCAAGATCCTATTGGAATTTGCCCCAAATTTATACTGGTACATCACAGATGAAGAGTAATCCGGTCACGATCTTCATTCCAGCATGCTTAGTTAATCTGATGGGATGTTCTCCATTCCTTAGGCTTTGCCTCCCCGTAAATCCTTCACGAAGGCATCTAATCTTGATCTCAACATAGGGATTTAAAAAAAAAATTTCCAGTCTTCATCCTCCATTAATATCTAATTCGATTTTACTCTCATCATACAGTTTACTCAAAGATTTATTCCAAGTCGTCAATTCTCTATATTCTATAAAAATCCACAAGTTTCATTTTAAAAGGCATGACCATTAATAGGACGTTTTCAGTTCTTTTGCAAACCTGACACTTTTAACAGTAACATGTGGTAACTTGAATTCAAATCGTCCTCTATAATCCACGGCTTCCCACACCTTTCTTTTCTTCAAATTTCTCCAATATTGCTTTGAGTATTCCATTTTTATATTATTCTATACATTGTTTATTGATATCTTTATATATTCATCTCATACAGCTTTACATCATTTGACAAAACATTTTACGTTCTGTTTCCTTAAGCTTTTCCATTTACTAAGAATTCTCCGTGGCCCTATTCAGATTTAAAATATAATTTGTTATCACGGTGACCACTGCCGAAATCACACTTGAAGGCTTTAGCAATATTCTAAATGTGCATTTTTCTAAATAGTAGATGCTGTTACTGTTCACAACCTGTTAAGTTGTACAGAAAGGTGAAAGCTCTCAATACAAACACCTATTCGACAACGGGTTTTAGAACAAAACGATTCATATATTTTACAACACCAAGACGAGCTTTGACCCTAAACTACTAAATCTGACCGACAGGGCTTAACAGTGTGAAGAGGGATCGTAGGGAAAACGGCAAGATTTGATTATTTATTGAGAATTTTACCGTTTTGAAATACAGGTTTTACGAATACCACGCAGTAAAATCGTTTTCGGCTCACCCGAAAAGTTAGAGCATGATTGCGAATGCGAGGCCTTGGATTTGCAGGAGGGAGACGGGCAGATGGGGAGGGCGAATTTCATTAGTCGTAAAAGATTCTTGACAACTATCTCCCTCCCTCATCGGCGGGAAAATGGTTCCCGTCGATCTCGAGTTTCCTTGGAAGAAATCGCGCAGCCGAACAGACGTGTAATTTCTTAGGCAATTAGGGATCTCGAACTGTTTCAAGCCTGGAAGCGGATTTCCACCACCAAAGAAAACGGTGACTATCGAAAAGGGGGTCCTGAATTATATGATGTGCGGAATATTTCTCGGGAAGTGGTTTAATTCAGAAACGAAAAGTCAAGGGAGTTAGAGTTCACTTGCGGCGGCAAGATGAACGCTAAAATTAAATTCTAGCCCTAAGACGACTCTCAGCATTCATTAGAACGACCCAACGGCATCCACTTCAGGGGATGCTTCTCTTCTAATGAGAAGAGCTTCGAGCACGCAAATCAACAACATTTCCTATGAGGTAAGGAAATCATATCCTTCATAAAAGTTATTAACAATGCGTAGGAATTTTGCAGCAAAAAAATTGAGATTTATCCCCGCTCTTCGCCAGAGATTTATTTGATATCCGTAGTCACTATAGGAGATTTATCAAGTGCAGAGGATTTATATTTTGATAGCATTATAAATATCATTCGGTTATAACAATATGTTTCTTGGCGACAGTTAATTTCAAATATGAAACAGAAATATTTTAAATTCCAAGAAACAGCGGGAGATGCCGCGACATTAACTTTTGCACGGAGTCGTCCGCAATATGCACACTGAAACGCACCAATTTTTGAGTCTAAAAATCATTCACCTTGGCTGGGATTCGAACCCAGATCCCTCGATATCCAGTCGAGTGCTTTGGCGAATTATGCTACCGAGGCGTCCTCTCAAACTCAGAAATGTTGGGGGCTTTAAAGGAAAAATATGCCAAAATTTTAGTGTGAGATCACACCTAGGTAGCTTAATTGACTAAAGCACTCGGCTGGACATCGAGGGATCCGGGTTCGAATTCCGGTCACGGCGAATGATTTTTATTCAATGAAATTGTAGCATTGTAGAAATATTTTAACTTAATGAAAATGTAACTCGGCCTGTATTAGCTAATTTACGAGAAAATATATAACCATAGCTATTAAAATTATAGGAGAGAGAAGCATGCAGATTGAAACATCAGCTTTCCATATATAAACATTAAAAAAACAATTTGAGAAATACAAACTGGACCTCTTCTCGGAGGAACGGAAAAATTGACAAAGTTAAGTCTTCTTCACAAGTCACAGTTGGACAAATCGATAAGAACCCCTCAAGCAAAAGAAGTATTTCTAAAGGCTCACATAAGTACCAACGGCTACGTAAAGGACCAACTAAAAGTTAAAACTGAAGATTCAATGAAAATATGTGAGAAAAGATAACACACACACCTATGTACCTCCTGAACTCATGATCCCTAATACCATGTGGAAGCTAAACCCCCGACTCTAATTGATAAGGTTAGTCCCCTTTTTTCTCTGTCCAGCAGTGCTTTTTAATGGACCACACCTCAATCAATCTCTCCATATCTCCGGCGACCGATCTGCAGGAAATCCCCAGGGGGTCGTTATGGAATAAAACAAAAAAAATACACTCCGCCCACACGTCCCCCCCCCAGATTTGCACTCCCACCGGTTGCACACCACCCCAGCCATCCTTCCTCACCCACAAACCCTTCCTTTTGCCCCCTCTCGGCGGGCCCCCTCCTCGCGGGTCGAGCGCGGGAGCAGGGTGGAGAGAGAGAGGGAGAGAAAAAGAAATAAGAGAGGACCGCTTTCGGAGGACGTGAGGATATGGGAGGAGGGGAAGGAGGTCGGGAGTTAGTACGGATACGTCGGACCCTTGCGAATACTGCTTGAGCGAGATAAGCGAATGTATTCGGGTGGGTTTGCTAGGGATTTCGGGATGGGAAACCTGATAGGTTTTGGGGTTGGAAGGATTTGTAGGCGTTAGAGCCCCCGCTGACAAGGCAACAAGGAAGAAAAGATGGAGGATGTCTGATGCTTAGATCCACTGAGGGGAACAGCGAAATCCGAGGGAAGGAGTCGAAGGCGGTTGCATGATTTAAGGGAAATGGGGAGAAAGAAGGGACGAAAAATGGGAGTGGGGGACGGGGTACGGGACAAAGCTCAGATGGTGCGACGGGGTCATGCATCCTGGGTGAAAATTATTTTCCAATCTTCTCCCGTCCATCAATTTGTGGTTGAAATTCTGAAAGATGGAAATGCTGAAGCGACCTGGAAAGCGTTTCACGATAGACCCGATCCCATCGTACGAGGAATGTAATTTATGTCAAACGGGAATGAAAGTAAATACTGTGCACCCATGGGTAAGACCGATTTTTCCGATAAGATTTTCTCCACAATAGTTCCTGGTGATGAGCTTAAACTACCACGGACATTTAATGCAATTATTTGTAGAATCCCTCACGGGACCATATCAAAAAGGTTAACCATAAAGAGATGATAAAATTTGCTCACTTAACTTCATTCGGATTCAAAGAGGATGCGTGAAGAGAGATTAATATAAAAGGTTGGAAAACTTTACACGTAAGATTGAAGGAGAATACTGAACAGATATTAACACTCATTCCACCGTCACGAGGAAATTTCTTTAACCTTATCCATTATTTCAGCCATTCCTTGCTGCCCTCCAAGCAATAACATAAATATTGCTTGAAGGGATAGATTTTGGGTAGGTGTTAAGTCAAGGATAAGAGTGAATCATAAAACTGTAAATTGTGTCCATAATTTAGACAATTATGGATAACATCAGGAAACTCCTAAACACAAAAAATCATCGAAGATATGAAAAAACGAAACTCGAAGAAAATAAAAATAAGGGCAAACTTTATGGTATCATGGCCTCCGTTGATTTTCCCTTGAGCAATAACCATTAATCGTCCACGTCATTTTTATTACCTCCTCGCAGACTAAGAATTTATATCCCAAAGGAAGTACTAAATACCGTGCCCTTCAAGTTAAAACCATAAATATCAAATACGACAGTTCTCACACTGCAGATATCAAACCACCAAAACCCACCGACACAAAATCCTACCCTATTAAAATGGCACGAAGCCAATTTCCCCAAGCAAATCTTTATTTCATTTTCAAAGATGTTTTGATTGGCTCAATAAAAACTCTATCACCAGGTTCTCAGAGTGCATCTCCGAATAAATAAAACGTTAGGCCGTTTCCCGGAATCATAGAGTTCCCTTCGTCCTCCGTTTACGGTAATCGCCGCGTCACAAAAACCATGAGGCAAACTAAGAGAAAACGAAAACAAAAAGAGAAAACTAAGACGTGGAGTACACTGAAAAAATAGAATGGCTGACGAATGCATTGGATGACAATCATTCATGGTATTTTCTTCAAGCGATAGTTGACTGTCGCAAGTTCGGGTACCTGACAAATTAAAACGTATCATGCGTCACTACTTACAACATTTGTATGGGAAATATTATGTCCGCAATGTTTGAGCTTAAAACATACTTGACCACATAAGTAGCTGACCATATTAGCCCGGTGTCTAAGGCAATCTGAGTAATTTTAGTATAATTAACACTGCCACTGCAACGGAAATGGGAAGATTAATAGGGGCACTCGAATAAGAATTTATTTTATGAGAAAATACGAGGGTCATCCGGAAAGTAGTACCCGTTCGTGCCGCATGAAGTGCTGACGACGCGAGTAGCCGCTGGACGAGGTCAGATAGCTTCAGTGGCTTGTCTGCCTTCTCTGAGCCAAGTTGCGTGACGCTAGCATTGCCTGTGTTGTTTCTGTGATTGTTTACAATGTTTAAAAAAATTGAGAACGCCGCCAGTTGTGAAGTGAGGGCAGTGATTAAATTCCTCAATGCAAGAAACGTTCGCCCATGTGATATTCATCGCCAATTAAAGGAGGTGTATGGAGACAATGTAATGGACGAGTCGTCTGTTCGGCGGTGGTGTCGCAACTTCAACATGGGGAGGGGGAACACACACGACGATGAGCGTTCGGGGAGACCGTCTGTCATTACAGACCAACTGGTGAGCTCAGTTGACGAATTCGTGAGGAACGATCGGCGCGTCACAATTGATGACATCTGTGAGCATTTTCCCAATGTTTCTCGAACAATTGTTCATGAAATTGTTAAACACCATCTGCATTATGCAAAAATTTGTGCAAGATGGGTCCCTCGCGTATCTCAATGAGCTGGCGGCGAAGGACTATGCAGCAGGAATACAGAAACTTGTCACACGTTATGACAAATGCCTTAATTTGCTTGGAGATTATGTTGAGAAGTAGTTTAAAGTATCCTCTTTCAAATAAAATTTTTTATGTTTGTTAATATTTACTTTTGCGTCTTTATTTCACGAACGGGTACTACTTTCCGGATGACCCTCGTATCTATATTTTTCATTGCACAATTAATATTCATTTTTCTTGGGTTAACCGATGATTTTATGATTATTGATAATGCATTTTGAAGAAATAAGCTAAATAAAATTATCTAAAGATCACGGATAAACTGTTAACATTGGGATGTACGACTCGTTACGGAATGAATAGGAACCCTAATTGAGTCGTTTTCGCCAGAGAACTGATACAATTGGGAATCAGGCAATACAAATAAAAGCAAAGTCTATATCTTAGCGGAAGCAAAACACAAGTACAAAAAGAAGTTTGAGGAAAGGAACATTACGAAATTCCAGTTATAAAAATTAAACGTCACACTAGGCCTTTCTGTGTTACAATTCTCTCGTCTTTCTTTTCTCTCACTCTCTAAAATGAAATTTGATTTTTTTTGCAAGCACCGAACGAGAATCCTTTTCATCAAAGACTTCCGACGAATTAATATCTAATTTTTTCTACTTCCATTCACTCGAATTTGTCACTCATGCATTGGTGGTAGCAACATAAACGCAAAAAAGTACCATGAATCGGTAATCCAGACGCGTTACCTTAAACATGCCTTAGCACTCAGTGCTCATTGATACTCGGATGCAGCCTCATCCTTTTACTCAATGCAGCCAAAAAGTCACCAAGAGCTTAGGACGATTTTTCCCAGCCAAAGCTTTTTTCCTTTACATCTCACGAAAGAACTATTTCCCAACCCTTCTTTTGTGTGAAAAAATTTTATCGCATGCCTCTCCAAAAGATCCTTGTCACTCGACTTTGGGAAGAGCTTCTACGTTGCTCTCCAAAACCAGCCTTTCAAACTTTTCATCAATATCTATTCTCCCTACGGGGATTCGTAGAGTGAATTTCACTTCCTACCCAATATAATATAGCACGACGTATTCACTAAAATCTCCACAACTATGCTGTTTTTAATTAATTCCGTCATCCAATTCTCACAGAAAATCCTTGTAGTTCATTTCAAAGAAACGCAAAGGTCGTTACCCAACGTTTTCCTTGACACCGTACTCCTTTCCGATATGATGTTAGTCATGGCGAGAGAGCATTCAAACTATGTCTAAAAAATGCCCCTTTGGATGATGATCGCTCCTTTTGCTTTCATCTAGTCTTCGCAAAAAATATGAACGCCCATTCACAGGCCCTAACCAAAGAGCCTTGAAAAATCTTCAGAAGCCTTCTCCTACCCGCAAATGATAAAGATTATGATGTAATGCATGTTACATTGCAACATTTTCGCAATCAAAAGGCACGAGAAAAAAACTTTCTCCACACTCTGCCAAACTCACTAAAAAATAAAGATGAACGCGCGCCATTCATCTTCACCTGTCTCAAAAACTCGCGCCTATAGCGTATATATACATTATTTCTAAGCTTCTCCTTTCCTTCTTCTACGAGTACACTTGCCTACCCATCACCCGTACCCTGGGTATTCTCCCTTCCGTTAAAAAATGTGGTAATACTACCGAAATATTAAAAAAAGTGTTATCAGTATTGTCTTCTTTTGTTTCCAAGTGTTCTTTATCTACGTCACGCCTGTGACTAATCTTATATTCACTTAAGTTAACATTTTCGAGAATATATATATATATATATATATATATATATATATATATATATATATATCACACACACATACACGCACACAAATAAACTTGGAGCAATAAACAAATATATGATTATTTTTTGCTTCTAATCGCATTGCTTACATACATTATCCTTATTCTTGAATCTCTCACTTTACGCTTACACATCCGCCAAGTGCTCTCCCCGATTCCCCTTACTTACTCCCCCACAACCGATCTCATCGGTTGTGCGATCGATCCCTCCCCCGGGTGAATAAGACTGGGATTGGCAGCGCTGGAATGATGGCACGGAGGAGCCCTTAGCCTCTGCCGCGACAGCTCAGCCCCCCCCCCTTCCTATCCGTCTCCAACCTATAAGCGCACTCCTACGTCCAACCATCCAACACCCCCCTCTCACGCTTACCATATCCTACCTGCACACATCCTCTCTCCATCCCAGCCGCCCGCGGCCCCTCGATCGTCCCCACTCCCTCGATCCATCGTCATCATCCCACATCACCAGCTCTCCCAACCCCGCCCTCCACACACTCTCTCACTTTCTCAAAAACCAACTTCGCACCCACCCGTCACTCCTCATCCTTCCCCAGTGGTCTCCATTCTAGGCGTTCTCAAACCCACACCCTGCCGCCCTGACTTCCTTATCCCTTGCTCTCCACGAGAGCGCACGGGCGTTTAAGCCAAAAAATGCGCAATTTTTTAAGAGAAAGAAAGGAAAGAGATAGCGGCAGGAGAATCCTAGGGATCTTTCCATGTTAAACCATACAGCAGAATCTCGCGTAAGCTCCTAAATGCAATGAAATTTCTAAAATGAGACGAGGAAACATGTTTCTTTGGAGACCCTCATGAAAACCGTTTGTTGAGACGTGATTATGGATGTATCGAGTACAAAAATCAGGAAAATTATCTCCAGGCTTGAGGTCAGATTTTGAAATTCACGGGTAGACATTTCAATGGTGAAAGAAGCACAGAGAAGACAACAGTAAAGATAGAACTTAAGGAAATCACCAATGAGTAGTATGGGGCGTGCATTGAAGGCAAATGTTGATTCGGGATGATTGCTATTCGGTGGCTTAAATTCGAAGGCATTTTTAATACCTGTAGTTGACTGAGAACAGAATTCTGAAGGCTAAAATAAAATATAAAAGGAAACCAACAACAATATCCCAACAATTATGATGTGGAGTGATTTACTCATAGTTCATTTAAGGAAACCTCGAATATCTTATACGGAAATATTTGAATCACACCTTTCTGTCAGCATCTTATACAATGCAGGATGGTGACATATTGTTTAAGGCAAGAAACAGCCTGCAAATGGATTGAATAAGGTAGAAGTTTGAGATGAAAGTCTCAAATATTTCAGTGAGAATTGGGAAAGGTTTGAGATAGGGTTATGGAAACTAGATAACTGAAAGAGTGAATAAGGAATGCAGATAAATAGGAAGAAAGTGAGTTATCAAGTAACGATAATATATACATAAACACTATAATTATTACTGAAAGATTACAACAATCAAAGAAATTTTATTGAAACAAAATAAAAGAAAACAGATGAGTGATAGGGATCGCCTCAGGTAAAGACCAAGGGTAGAAAATGTGTAGTAGGTCTGACAATTTTATCGAAGCCAAAACAGGAACAAAAATATCACGATAATATACGTACAGAAAGAAACAAAGCACAACAGCAAGCAACACGCTAGTCAAATTACTTAAACATACGTTTAATACTGAATATATAAAAGCCATGATTTTATCCAATCGTAAGAAAGATTTCCGTGGTGTTAGTCGGTAAAATATTCGTTCTTTAAACACGTGTTACCACAAAAAGAAACACCATACAACCTACTAGAATTTACTGTGTTGTATTAAGTATGCTGCGCCCAATGCCAAAGGCTAAGAACCTTAATAATAAAGATTTAGATGCTTAAATGAGATATCGAGGCAGGGTACGGTACTTTTATTCATTCTTCTTCAAACTTAACTGCGAATTTAAAATGCCAAAAATGAATACTTGAATATAGTATGTGAGAAACTATTGTAATTTCATCGATACGAATTCAATGCCCCAGCAATGATTGAAACACACCGTGTACGGAATAGAACATTTATATGAGCTCTTTGTTCGGGGCATATACGAGGGTCATCCGGAAAGTAGTACCCGTTCGTGCCGCATGAAGTGCTGACGACGCGAGTAGCCGCTGGACGAGGTCAGATAGCTTCAGTGGCTTGTCTGCCTTCTCTGAGCCAAGTTGCGTGACGCTAGCATTGCCTGTGTTGTTTCTGTGATTGTTTACAATGTTTAAAAAAATTGAGAACGCCGCCAGTTGTGAAGTGAGGGCAGTGATTAAATTCCTCAATGCAAGAAACGTTCGCCCATGTGATATTCATCGCCAATTAAAGGAGGTGTATGGAGACAATGTAATGGACGAGTCGTCTGTTCGGCGGTGGTGTCGCAACTTCAACATGGGGAGGGGGAACACACACGACGATGAGCGTTCGGAGAGACCGTCTGTCATTACAGACCAACTGGTGAGCTCAGTTGACGAATTCGTGAGGAACGATCGGCGCGTCACAATTGATGACATCTGTGAGCATTTTCCCAATGTTTCTCGAACAATTGTTCATGAAATTGTTAAACACCATCTGCATTATGCAAAAATTTGTGCAAGATGGGTCCCTCGCGTATCTCAATGAGCTGGCGGCGAAGGACTATGCAGCAGGAATACAGAAACTTGTCACACGTTATGACAAATGCCTTAATTTGCTTGGAGATTATGTTGAGAAGTAGTTTAAAGTATCCTCTTTCAAATAAAATTTTTTATGTTTGTTAATATTTACTTTTGTGTCTTTATTTCACGAACGGGTACTACTTTCCGGATGACCCTCGTACTATATGAAGACATGTAAAATTGTAAACTAATTTTCTTTGAATTCTCTTACTAAAATATTTACCTTTACCTAAGTAAGTAATAATGTGTACTTAAACGTACCCTTCGCAGAAACGTTTACAATTTAGGTTAAATAGAGGGGTTATATGAGATTCACTTAAGTAAATATATTTACATTACCATATATATTGACATAATTATAATTAATGCACATAAAATATTTCATTTTCAGCAATAAATTTTAAAAGTAAATTTAATGCACAAATGTGTGAAATACTAATGGAATTCAAGTACCTCGATTTCGTATCGTGTAAATTATTGCGAGAGATCATTCCAATGAATTATATCTTGCATGAATCCTCTCAAAAGATTTCAATACGGCTATCATTGTTGGGTACACTAAATATGGGAATTATAGATTTTAATTTTCAAAGATAATCCGCGATACGAGTATTAAGCATGACGAATTGGAGCGATTCGATGAGAGAAGGGAGAAAGGGTATCGGAATAAAGTGAAATACGACAAGGCTAAGAGGATAAAATACTGCAGAGAAAGGAGGAACGAAGAGGAGAATTTGTGAGACGGGCAAGAAACATTCTGGGAGGAGAAAAGGCAGACAAACGTACTCTGAAAGCCATTGCCACCGTCTCCGCCTAATCTGCTTTGCGTGACGACTAGCCGTCCCTCTCCTTCCTCACCCACAACTCCGGAAGGCCCGCTGGAAGTGAAGAGATGGGGGGTGGCCATGGCGATGGGTTTAAGGTTCAGACATTGGAGGGGAGTGCGGGAGGAGGTGGGAATGGAAAATGGCTATCGGGCGAAAAAGTAGGTGTTGCGGGGAGGTGCCAACGCGAATCGAGGCGAGCGCATTTCGAGCCAAGAGATTATGTTTAAGTTAAATAGTTTAATAGCTGATGGATCCAAAGGAAAATGTGAATGAGCCTAAGCTGCTCTGAGAAATGTGATACGGCTTCTCGAAGAAGTAGCTGTAACCATATGATTGAGTTTTGTCATTTCTTTCACTTAAGGAGAAATGTTTCTCGCACTATACCCCGCTATACTGTACGTAGCTACACGAAACATATAAATTGTTCACCACACAATATATCCTGTTATCTAACGCCTTGAATAAATGATAATAATTCGAGTACGAGCAATTAAGCTTGTTTTATTGAAAAAAATGGATTAATTTCCCTTCAATGAACAGTTTAACCATACTAAATTTCACAAGGTTTTTTTAAACAGCACTGGATTTAGTTGAGATTGGATGACTTGAGCTAAAATTTAATGAAATATTTTCTATGGGAATTTAAATTACTAGACTTACCTCTGATACCTTTGATCCGTATGCTTATCAACAGGACCAACTTTTCGGGCTTCTTGATAAGCAGAAAATCTTTTAGGACTTCCCATGTTGGGTACTTAAATCAAACGAACACATTTCCACTCTACAAAATATAGTTCATTTGTTGCAGAATTAACCACATTTAATCTCAAATGAGATAATAGTTTGAAGATGGCAAATTATGCAAAGCAAAAATTTATTATATTTCAATGACTCTCCATGTGTGTATCACGACAGATTTTATATTTAGAAACTTTTACATAGTAATGCATTAAATCAGTAATCAAAAAGTGGTCAGCTTGGTCTACTCACTAGATATTTACCTTTCAGTTATATCAAATTTCACTGCCATCAAAACTACAATCAATTCCAATAGCAATACATTTCTGAAGAGACTGTGAAGTTCAATCTAACAACCAGACGAAATAGACGGTAGTTAGGTGTTACCATAAGAAACACTCGGGCATAAAAATAAATTGCACGTTTTCGTATTCCGAGAAATAACAACAATTACATCAGAACTTGGGGAAAAGATACCATGAGAAAAGGACAGCACTGGGGAGTAACGGGAAACAAGGGAACGGACCACTTCAAAGGCGAATCATCAGAATCGTGGCTAAAGACGAAACGGCTAAGAGAACCTCAGTCCAGATGTTACCAAGCACGCAACCGATATAAAAGACAGTGTTTCTCTCTATATCCCGATGCTGTGAGCTGCCGGCACACGCCCCACCACCTCCCTGCCCACTCCGTGCTCGGCTCCACCCGGCGAACGCTCAGTGGAGGAAGTTAGTGGTGGCCCATTGGATTCACAGCTTTCGGGAAAGGCCACAGTCAGCACACGCCAGCCATATCCACTCACCCACTCTCACACCCGCTCCCATTTTTTCTTAGAAATTCCCATCCGCCCATGTCCCCACCATTTCGCTCGAAGCCAAAATCTACTTTTCTCTCTCTCTTCTTTGCTCTCTTTTATCCGTTGACATTCATATCACTCCCACCACCGTCAACTCCATCCCCGCGCTTTTCAAGGAGGCGAGCGGAAGGCGAAGGAGCACAAGGAGCAGCGAGGAGGGAAGGAGGAGGCGGCAGAAGGAAGCCACGGGAGAAGATGTGACGGAGGAGGAGGATGGGAGGGAGCGGCAAAGGAATGGGCGGGGCGAGCGGGAGTGGAGGGAGAGACGCGCCTCGTGCAAAGGGGCTGGGGGCACACGTTACACGGGCGCACCCACGGAGATACTAGGGCTTGTAGGATGACGACGAACACCAGAGACACGTTGTCGCGGCGATGGAGGTTGACCCTTTTTTTAAGGAGGTGGCACGGGGAGGCTTCGATGTGGGATGGATCGCGTAGGGTGGAATACTAGCACACGAACGGGAGAGGATGAATGGGGAGAGGATGGGAAGCGAGGATGATCTGGGGGAGGCAGGGTTGATGGGAGAGGATGGGAAGCGAGGATGATCTGGGGGAGGCAGGGTTGATGGGAGAGGATGGGGAGCTAGGATGATCTGGGGGAGGCAGGGTTGATGGGAGATAAAGGACCCGAGTCGAGAGGCTGGATACTAGCCGTGGAGCAACGGTGGAAGACGCAGCTCAACATGGATGGCGGCAGATAACTTTGCGGCACCACCCGTAAAGCACGGGAAGAGATCAAAGAATAATCTTTGCTGAGACGGTACTGCAACCTGGAGGGAGTGACGTGAATGTTGACGTATGTTGGCACATTGCCACAGTGTTTTGAATAACACTGTAAAAATTGCATAAATTAGAACGAACTTACTTCCTCCTGGAGATAATTGCATTACGCGGGGGAGAAGACGTTTCATAGGAAAGCTGCAAAAATAGATTTGAGTTAAATCATCAATCAGCACATCACGTACGCATATCTAAAATTGAGGCATTTATGACAACGAATTCGGGAGTAGCATACGGGAAATAAACATTGATGCAAATAAATAAACATAAATATATATATATATACACACACACACATATATATATATAGTATGATTGTAAAATGGTAAATTAATTACCTCATTTCCTTAAATTAAAATGAATACCGACAGCACTAAAAAATTAGATAACTCGATTGAGTATTTTAATTGAAGCAGCATACTGGTGTTCTTTGAATTGCCTCCAATCAATTAAATGAAAAACAAAGCCTGACGTTGGCGAATGAATTACGTAGCGAATATGAATCGGAACGTCCTCGCACATAATTCTGGATTCCGAACAAATGAATCGCTGACAATTTCAGGTTCCAAATCCAATTTAAAGAGCACCCAGAATGTATTAGGAACATTTTCTCGGAGAATAATCTTGTTAATGAGTAATGTAGTCAATTCACCGTCCTCCGAAGTAACCCTGTAACTCATTGATTTCAAAGCGTCATCAATCATTCAATTTTTAGCTTTCCCCATGCGTAAAAATTAAAAGGTTGCATTCATTAAAAATATCAACAAAGAGATGTCAACAGAAATAATAGGTTGATGGTCACCTGAATCCCTTTTCACCAATGCCCTAATGAGTTTAGTTCATGCGATTGTGAATATGTGATGATAATTGTTTCACACGCATTAACAAAATCCTATTAATTGGAGCAATGGATTATGCATTTAAAGCATTTTTTAGCATCCAACAAATTAAAATTTCACCAAATCCAAGTAAGCAAAAGTGATACTTTACTGGGGCCACTTTAATATTTATATCATTTTCCTGATAGAGAACTTTTTATTAACACAACATCAAGACTTACCGTTTCTCTAAAATTTAAAGCTTTTCTTAAATCATTGATGGACATTATTTTATTTGCCATATTTTATCATAAACATTACAATTCCCAAGTGACCCTATAGTACGAATATACTCCATCCAAAGACTAAACACTGGAGCAGAAAATATTGATAACTGACTAAGGAAAGAATTATACCAATTTTAAATATTGAAAAATATTACGTTGAAAGTATAGATTATTTAAATTACATATATTACATTAAAAAATGATTGGGTTTTAACTAGAACGAGGATATCGTGAAAACTTCTCCGTAAGAGGCATTTTATTTAGCGGAAGATGTATAAGCACCGAATCCCCTACATTATGTACGCCATAATGACAAGGTTGATAACATCCGGTAGTTAAATGTTGAACGATTCTTCATGTTAGTTTCAAAAATAAAAATCATATATCTATACACGAAGAGGGTAGTTGACCTAATACTTAAGATGTTTATCCTGGCATAAAACATTTTATAGACATAAGAATCATGCAAAAACGCCTGAACAATACCACATTTTGATCATATTTTCATCGGGTCGTTGACGGAAGTGGAAATATTGAGTTTCTTTTATCTTTAGAAACTCCTTGAATAATGATTAGCCTATAAGGATTTAAGAGTGCGAAATCGGAGAAATGAGATTTGGACACTTGATATTCGAGTATCATGTGGGTAAGAAAAATGAATTTCAATTATACCATTTACCTTGTAATTTAACAGAGCCAACACATTATAAAAATGATATTCCTGAATAATCAATAGAAAGATACATTTGATGGCCAGCATTCTTGAAATTCAAGCACGCCAATGGAAGAAATTATCATAATCAGAGCGTAATAGAATATAATTTTAACCCTATTTAACACGCTAGTACTCTTCACCTAAGCGAGACCTGCATGTATGGATTCAACCACCATATTACATAATTACTCCTAAAAGGTACATTTTTTCACTTAATTTTGCAATTCTGTGGGTTGCGAACTTAACCTTTCACTCATGCTCCTATTTTATTTCCTTCCGCTCACAGTGTGCTTCTCTCCTTTTTATTGCACCGTGCAAGAGAGAAATTATTATTCAAATTGACACTTAATTGCGAGGTATTTGCCATTTGGTTGTTTCAAATTTCAAGGAAGCATAGAATCCAAGCGTAATTACTACGAAATAGAAGTCCAAGGTGCAAGGAAGTAATTATTAGTAACACGGATTAATTTAGTAATGATGAGAGAGCTGTTCGAGCGTCATTCAGGGCAGCTAATTCACAGGTTCCTTCACCCGAAACGCTGTTACAATGGCCATAATCGTAATCATGCATGGTTTGAGTACTGCCTTCTGGAGACGTTCATTCTTGGGAAGGAGCCAGAATTGCTCAGCTTCATTAATGGACGAGTTCCCACCGTGCTGCACCCTCATTGCCCTCAAAAATGGCCACAGCAGCCACATTACCAAGCGATATTACCCTCGAAGACCTCACTTGATACGCCTATACAGTGGTTCTGCCGTAAACACTAATCGGTAGGTTTCCTCAGATGGGTTTTGCCTTAACTACGCCTTACAGTAATACGCTTCCTTGCATTCAGTGTGATAACTTCAAAACCACAGCAGCTTAGCTTTCGTTAAGAACTGAGAACAAATTAGATAAACGAATTGGGCCTATTAGTTTCCATTTCAAGTGGTTAAGGCTATTCAAGTTGCCCCTGACGCGCAATTTACTTTGAGCTTCTATAGAACGCAAACTACAAAGCTGCATGACAGAGAATATAATTGACTTTAAGATGTATGATTAAATTAACGTAGACATAAAATTAATAACAAACACGCACGAAAACATTTACGCTATCGGTTCTCTTAATTTTTACCATGTCATCAGTTTCAAATGGGAATGAAATTAGCCTAAAAACTATTGAGGTGACTGCTGGAAAGTAATTGAAAATTGCTGGAAATTTGTCGACAATACTAAAATCCTATAAGAAATAACCCAGATGACAAGAGCACTCTTCCACCTTACTTTTCAGGATTAGATGATCGCAATTCGACACTACAGAACAATGAATGCAAACAGTAATTCTTTGACTGCAGACAATTGATTTAAATAACTATATCATGTGCTACGAACAAAACTTACCGTTAAGGATTCAAATTTTCCAAACAACGACACCAGACAAATAGAAGACATCAAGATCACTTACCTGAAAAGAGAGAATAGAAATTAAAATTTGTATAACAGTACCTGTTATTTTAACATATGAAGAACCGACGGACAGACAACTACAACTGAATGGCCGTAGAAAACATCAAAAAAGCAACTAAAAAAATCTAAACACGATTGTTTATCATCGGTTGATAACAGAGTATGAGGAAAATAAGGCCTAATGAGGCTCTAATTACTGAAACTTTACGTGGTACGCATTGCCACTTTTTTCTACACCGAAATGGTCGTACTTTCGGCGAACAAAGGAATTTCGTACTTTTTTTTTAACCATCCTTAGAGATACATTACCATTGATAACACCTTAACAAAGATGCACACTCCAAGTAAACAATAAATTCTCTTCTTTCCCCTAGTTACACTACTCAGGCTCCCTTTATGGCGACAGGAAGGAAGGAGAAACAACGAGAGAGAGAAAAGGAAACCAAATAACCAAAAACAAGAGGGACTTCCTTCGACTTCGCACCGGGAAATGAGAAATACACAAGCCGGACCGGTAATGATTGCTACGAAAATCGCCTCAATTTACACAACAATTGCGGGACGAGTGAAGGAGGGGGAGTAGGGTTTGGGGCCGAGGGGGTGGGGGTCGGGTATGAGAAACCGGAGGAAGAGGGCGGCACAGCCGGACCCATTTGCCACACTCCCCATATTCCCACGCAGAAATCCGGCCACACGCCACTAATGGCGGCGGCCCCCTCCCACAGAGCGACCAATCCCACAACCAGCAACCCAACCCCCCCTTGCGTCTACCTCCGTACGGGCACAAGAAAAAAGTGTGTGTGTGTGTATATATATATACACATACCTGCATATATATATATATCTATATATATAAAGGAGAGTGTTTGTTTGTATGTATGTAATTTGTTTACTTTTTTGCTGTCATAGAAACAGCATTTTTCCAACTATGCCAGCAGGATACTTTTGCAAGAACACTATTGTATTCAGAATTGCCGAGATATTATACGTGGAATACATCAAGGAAAGTCTTTTGTAGAAGAAAAATGGGCAACTTTGATCCTGAGAATAATATTTATTCATGTGACGCATTGGGCCGAGTCTACACAGTCCATCCTAACAACGCCGAATGTTATTTTTTAAGAATGCTTCTACATACCATTAGAGGACCTCGCTCATTTGCAGAATTAAGAACGGTAAACGGAGAAATATGTGAGACATTCAGAGAAGCTTGCCAGAATTTAGGGTTGCTAGAAGGAGATCAACACTGGGATGACTCATTGCGAGAGGCCAGTTTGATTTCTCTTCCAGGACAAATCCGAATTTTGTTTGCCATCATAATAACCTCCTGTAATCCATCTAACCCAAAAACATTATGGGAAATATATAAAGAATCAATGAGTGAGGATATACTGGCTAAAGTTCGAAGTGAAAATCCTACATTGGATATTACGTTTAACTCCGACATTTTTAATAAAACTTTGATTATTTTGGAGGAAAAGTGTATCACCATGGTTAACAAGACTTTAGTGGAACTCGGTCTTTTTGCACCTGTACAAGATCAACAGGGTGTATTTTATCCAGATTATATACGTGAAACTAGCTACAATGTCTTAGACTTAGAAGCATACATCGCGGATAAAAAGCCACTCCTTAATGAAGATCAGAAATTCGCGTACGAAACAATAATGGATCAAGTAGATAAACAAGAAGGAGGTATCATTTTTCTTGATGCTGCTGGTGGCACGGGAAAAACATTTTTAATTAATTTAGTTCTCGCTAAAATCAGGGTTCATGGAGAAATTGCTCTAGCCGTTGCATCTTCAGGTATTGCAGCGACATTAATGGAAGGAGGAAGAACAGCCCACTCTGCCCTTAAGTTGCCACTTAATATTTCCCGACAAGAAAATCCCACATGTCATATAAATAAAACAAGCGGCCAGGCACAAGTTCTTATAGAATGTAAATTGATAGTATGGGATGAGTGTACGATGGCTCATAAAAAATCTCTTGAGGCCCTCAACGCAACCCTTCAAGATCTTAGAGGAAACTGCAGTTTAATGGGAGGAGCTCTGGTACTCCTGTGTGGAGACTTCCGTCAAACTCTGCCTGTCATTCCAAAATCGACTCCAGCTGATGAAATTTATGCCTGTTTAAAACATTCTGTTCTATGGAATCATGTCCAAGAAATTAGCCTTAAACAAAACATGCGAATCCTCTTAAGAGATGGGAATGCTCAAAATTTTGCAAATAAACTTTTGGAGATTGGAGAAGATAGATTAGTCATTGAAGCATCTGGTATGATAAAATTGTCATCAGATTTATGTGCATCGGTGAAAATTGTCCGCGATATGATACAAGCAGTCTATCCCAACGTTAATCAAAATTATAAAAAATTGGAATGGTTGCGAGAAAGAGCCATTCTTGCTCCTAAGAACGATGATGTTAATGAAATTAACAAGGAGATACTAGCCATGCTGCCAGGAGACGTGATTGAATATAAATCGGTTGATACCGTAGTGGATGCTGACGAAGCCGTCAATTATCCAACGGAATTCCTAAATTCACTTGATCCAGCTGGATTGCCACAATATCGCCTTGTACTTAAAGTAGGATCTCCAATCATTTTATTACGAAATTTAGATCCACCAAAACTCTGCAACGGGACACGATTGTGTGTGACAAAATTAATGAAAAATATAATCCAGGCAGTCATTTTAACGCGAAAAGGAAAAGGTGAAATAATTTTTATTCCAGGGATACCTCTAATCCCAACTGATCTTCCCTTCAACTTTAAAAGATTACAGTTTCCAGTCCGGGTAGCTTTTTCAATTACCATTAATAAATCACAGGGACAGTCTTTAAAGTTTTGTGGTGTTGATCTAAGATCGCCAAGTTTTAGCCACGGGCAACTTTATGTTGCTTGCTCCAGAGTAGGTTCGCCTAAAAATTTATATGTTATTTCTCCTGGATATGAAACAAAAAATGTAGTTTATAAACAGGTGTTAAATAAAAAAGATTCTTAAATTTGTATGAAGTAGTGTATTATTGTACTTTATAATTTGTTTTTTTTATTTATGTAGTATATTTATATTACTATTTCTCCCTAACCCGTGCAAAGCCGGGTATTCAGCTAGTATATATATATATATATGCAGGTATATATATATATATATGCAGGTATATATATATATATATATATATATATATATATATAACCAACCTACTCCCTTAATGCCCTTTCTCAGTCATATAATGGTCATGTCTCGATGGTTATATCGTTTGGCAACTGCTCCGTTTCCTATCCCCAAACCCATATCACCCCCAACTCCCCCGCTTTCTCCTTTTTCAAATCACCCCCCAACCCTGGTCGGCCGCTTATCTTCTACCCGCGCGCCCGATTTCTTCCCCCATTTCCTTTTCAATCCGCCGTAGCGAAGGGCCGTGAAACTCTACCGTCTCTCGTCCCCTTCCAAGCCTCCCATTTAGTCACCTCCCCCGTCTTTGTGACCCCACTCCCTATTCTCCCCCTGCCATACACCCCTCATTAAAACTAAGGCTGGAACTCCGTTAGAGCACACAAACATACCCACCCGCACAAGCAAAAAGGCATAATAGGGATGAGGGGAAGAAAAGTATAAGAGAAAGGTTGAAAAGAAGATGAAACGATGGGATGTTAGTGGAGAGGTAGACAGGAGGAAGAAGTTGACAGCGTGAGAACAACAGTGGAAGAAAGGGATAGAGGGAGAAAGAGCGAGAGAAAGGGAGAGGGGGAAGAGAACACGAGGGAGGAGGAAGACGGAGCCACAGCTTTTATTTATTTTTTTTGGAACTCCCTAATGATGACATGGTACCCCGTCTCCCTCTTCCACCCTTAAACTCTCTTTTCTCGCCCACCCCCATTCCTCCCGAAGCACTCTTAAAGAGGCGTGGGGGAAGGACTTCGGCTCGCTCCTGGCCAGTCTTCCTGCCCCACTTACCCCCTTCACCTCCGTCCCTACGCACGACGCCTAGCCCACCGCTCCACTCTCCCATCTGCGTTGTCCGGGGACAGAAAGGAGAGTGGAGTTTATGGAGGAGGCTGAGAGAAAGAGAGACGAATGGACAAAAAATAAAGAAGGGGGATAGAAAAAAGAAATGGAGCCGAGGAGACTGGGCGTAAGGAAATATTTTTCAGCACTGTTGAGGGGCTAAAAAATTATTATTTTCTTCTGAGCGCATAATCGAGAAGACGGAAAGAGGTAGGAACCGTCACCAGTCCGCCAACGGGAAATGTCGACCACCTCGCCGTAGGCAGCAATATTTTCGGCTTACGTTTCGTGCGTAGCCAATGACAGGGATAAAGGTGAAACATATTCGACAAACAAAAGATCCGAGGCACGTACTTCTCTGCAGGGATTCTGTCAATTGGAATGATCTTCCTTGGGTGAATCGCGGTAAACAGTAGGAAAAGAAGATGTGAGACTATTAGCATCTGAAGCATAGTATTAAAGGGGTACACTAAAATAAAATTGGAGAGAGGAAGTATATCCTTGAGAGGCTGTAGAGACGAAGAACTTCTTAGGGCAGTCAAAAAGAGGAGCCCACCTAATAGGACATATGCTTTGACGTGATGGTCTTGTGAGGGAGAATAATGGAAGGAAAAATAAAAGGAAATAATCACATGGTGACGCTCCGCTTAGAATGTATGAAACTAATCTTGGGGGACATTTCTTCTTACTGAGAATCTAAGCGGAACGTGAAGAAGTGACAAGAGTGGAAAGCTGTTGTCAAACCACCAAAGGGCTGATAAATCATGCAGGGAAGATCAGAACTGCGAAACAATTGACGCCATTTTGACAAATACTGGTGGAAGTTGGAAGCACGTTAGCCAAGCGGGTCCTACGGCGAGTATCAAGACCGGCATTCACTAGAGAGCCCGGCTCTATTCTATTAGATTTTAGTTTTCCATAGCTTTAAAGAAGTTTTTTTCGGGTGCCATAACTTCCTGATAAAATGCAGGTGGCACAGACATTAGAACTGGTCCCCTTACCATGACATGTGCAAGTTCAGCAACCGTAGGGTTTAGTAGGGGTTTGGGTTGCATCCTTAGAAATCCAATAAAATCAATCATTGGATTAGTTACGGTGTATATAATATATTTCCGCGATTACTACGAGTAATTACGAAAATGCAAGCAAGAGCATGCGAACAACTTTCGTCATTCCCTTCATTTTTTTTATCAGACACAAACGGCTTCGTTGACATCCCATTTCTTCTCGGAAGATATAAGTAAGAAGAATTCATTCCCTGATTGATGGTTCATAAACCTTGTTTTCCGGTGAACAAATCAAGAGTGAACCATCCACCAAAGACAACGCCGATATTAACAACTATAATACATAATATGTACATGTCTTGAATACATATTTAACCTCAACAAATTCCTTTACAATATGTAATTTTTTTCACTATCCGGATTCACATAATAATTACCGTCATAAATACTTCTGCAATACAACTTTACGCTGATGCATAGCTCGACAAGTGAAATTTGAAATGTCTTGAGAAAACAGAACATCAACCTTTGCAAATACATATCATAAATACTAATGAAATGAATAGAATATCTTCTGAAGCAGTTAAAAGCCAATGAGAATCGCGGGGGAATAAACTGTTCGGGCATGCACTCAGAAATGGGATACGGTATTCCAAAATGAAAGAAACCACTCAGCCAGTCTATGAAGTATTGCAATGTAGTACCTTTACCATGCGTACTGAGGTCGAAACTGGCGTAAATCTTAGGCAGACAATGGGGGAACAATTTATTGCCCATAAAGAGAAAGAGAGCACCGCGGTAATAATTGAGAGAAATTTGGGAGGCCAAGAAGAGAGGATTGGAAAAGGTAGGAAGAGAGGAAACAAAGGGATGGACGCTTGGGCAAGAGGGATTGGTGGGATGGGGTGAAGGGAGGGGAGGGAGGAAGGATGCGGCGAGGAGGAGCGGTCGTGGGCAGAGGATCAGCGAGGAGGGGGCGAAAGGGACACCGGAGGCTGAAAATGAATTAATATGCGATTGGAATGAGATCGAAGGGAAAAGCAAAGGGTGGTAGCGTTGCTTCGGCGGCTGGAGGGGGAGAGAGAGAGGAGGGAGTGAGTGGAATTTGCGATGAAGAAAGATTGGCGTGACATGATGCTTGCATGGCGGATGGCGTTTGAGTGAGCGGCAGGGTAGAGAGATAGCATCATTAAAACACAAAGAGGATAAAAATGGCTAACAGATGATAGATAGGTGAGAGTGAGTAAGGCATTATCGGACAAGGTCTGAATCATGCAGTTACATTGGAAAACAATATGGGCAGCTTAATAACGGCGGAAGAACAAACAGGCTCTTCATTTTGTCATGGTGTTTATGCAGCTCGTAAATAATTCTCACTTTTCTGCCCATTCTTTAGATCCTAAATCGTGCTTTGTGTGATGAGGTGCCCTCATTGATTTCAACGCACTAGTCAGGCTTTGCATACAAGGAAAATGATCAGGAA